>NC_056739.1:29562606-29577606 GCF_019279795.1 Protopterus annectens | reverse complement strand
TCTATAATAGGATTTGGGTACTGAATCTCCCAAGGCCATACTTAATGCATTTCTGATTCCTGCTATTCTTTCAGCCATGACAATACAGTTTCATAACCACCTCTGTTTCTCTAGTATCCTAAACTCCAGTGTTTTGATATAGATATTTCCATTACTATTAATTAATATTCAAGTTTTTCTTCCTGTTTATCATTTGTCACTACTGCATTCTCAGTATTAATGATTTAATACCTTCTACTATATTACTGTGTTATTCACATTTTTCAGATGGTGTTGCTGCAACTTTTATCTTTCCAAAATGAATAAGGTTTACTAACTTTCAAGTAATCAGAAGAATCCTTTAAGCATTGACTATTGTTTGGGACTTATTCTCATGATATAGAATTTCTGTTGATTTGTAATAATCATCAGCTACAAAGTTAATTACTTCATTTTATCAGATTTTTGATATTTTGTTGTGTTGTCTATTTGCTCTTCTTATTTCTAACTGTTTCATTAGGTTTTTGGGGTTTTTTTTGTTTCCTTTTTAATCTCATTCTGTTTATTTTGGAATAATAAATCAAATTAGGTTTCACAATTACCGTCTTACGTAGCAGTATCAGTTGTTCCCCACAATGTAACCCTCGTAATCATTTGACTCTTGTATATCTTTGCCTAGTCAAAATGTGTTGTAATTCTTACTAAGACTGCTATACCACATCTATAATTATGAAAGATTTGCTAGTAATTCATTTAATTTACTGTAACTTAAACAGGTATTTGTTAATAAAACCTGTGTATCTTTCACAACTGTATCATATTGAGTGCATTCAATAGCTATTTATTCTTGATAAGCTCTTCAAGCACATAAGAATGAGACAAATCCTTATATCTGTGTATGCCTGACAAACTAATACATTTCAAAAGAGATGATATACTTCTATTATTGAGATGCCAAATAGGATTTACTGTTAATATAGTACAGTTCACTTAAACACACAATATACAAGAACATGCAGTCTAATAAACTAAGAATTTTTATCTAAATCTTATCACTATCAGCTCCAATGACAAGGGTAAGTATAACAGCTGACAAACTAGTATTAGAATTAATGTCAGCTTGTAAGTCAATCACTTTGTACAGAGGTACAAAATTACAATATATTTGAGAACAGTAGGTACCAAGTCAGAAATTCATTAACTACAGGCTAAGAATATAACAACTCTAGCTAGCTATTCCATTACCTGGTATATTAGTATGTTCTGTGAAATGAAGGCATTGGATGTACATCAAAAAAATAAATAACTTTAAAAAAATTATTATTAAAGGAAACAGTGGAATAAAATGATCCATATCTAAATTATATAAATTAATTTTGAAGGTAAAGCCATGTATTAATGATAAGCATTTTATTTTTAAATCATTTTCAAATAAATGATAGCACCAATAATTGCAATAGAAATCTGATTTTAAATTTATTAAGTATAACAACTATGATCATGTATCATGGGGACTATATCCATCAGATATAAATTACACTTTGTGGAATTAATCAAATGTATACAGATTAAATAAGCTTCTTTACTTTTGATATAAAATTATTAAAAGCTGATTGTCAATGTATATTTTATGAAGATGTACAATTATTTCTGAAATCACAAACCAACCATTAAAAGGAAAACACAGCCCAAGATGACAGCTTAAGCACTAAACTCTGTAAAGTTTGTGGAATAAAACGCAATTTGAGACTTTATGGACTTTTTTCTTCTTTTTTTGGGAAACAGTTTATCGGTTTGGAGTTATTGACAACATCTACAGCATTGTGGATTAGCTGTTCTGTAAGCTGTCATCTTGGGCTGTGTATACCTCAGATTACCATTGTGATGCCCCTGCACTGGCCCAGTAATCAAGGAGCCTCAATCTTCATCACTAGAACCAGTGAGGGATGTGAACATTGGGAGGATGACAAGTACACACACAGTAAAGTACAATTTCCCTTAAGAGCACACAGAGGTCACAGTCAGTCTGGGGTTGGTTTCTTCCTTTCTCCAGATCCCCAGTTACACTCCCCACTGGTACAGCTGTAGGGTTAAGATCTCAGCCAATTACTCAAGCAGAAACCTCCAGCACTCTCTCTGTCCAACCAGTGCCTTGTGTCCCTGCCCAAGTAGCTGACACACACACACACACACACACACACACACACACACACACACACACACACACACACACACACACACACACACACACACACACACACACACACACACACACACACACACACACACACACACACACACACACACACACACATACACACACACACACACTTTGAGATTTGATTTATATACAAATGCACAGACACTCCTGGGGAAGGCTGGCGCAGGTTTACTAGCTATGCCCCTTCTGCCAAGATTATAAGGTAGTAATCACTACCACCAACCCCCTTTACTTATCACCTACTATATACGGCCCTTACAAAGGGTAAC
Source organism: Protopterus annectens (assembly GCF_019279795.1). Taxonomy (NCBI): domain Eukaryota; kingdom Metazoa; phylum Chordata; order Ceratodontiformes; family Protopteridae; genus Protopterus; species Protopterus annectens. The sequence continues at coordinate 29,575,137 of NC_056739.1, read as the reverse complement.
CAGTTCTACTGTGTAATGTTATTCACACACACACGCACACACTTTGAAATTTGATTTATATACAAATGCACAGACACTCCTGGGGAAGGCTGGTGCAGGTTTACTAGCTATGCCCCTTCTGCCAAGATTATAAGGTAGTAATCACTGCCATCAACCCCCTTTACTTAGCACCTACTATATATGGCCCTTACAAAGGGTAACCAGTTCTACTGTGTAATGTTATTATTTTCCAAATGGTAAGTGTGACAAAGACTTTTAAGGCTATTTAGGAGTGGCCTATACAGTGTCACCAAATGCATATGCAAGCATTCTAAGAGCTTAAATATTTCTAAATAAACCAGCCATGATTAAAAGGTTTAAATATATTTAATAATAAATAATAAAAGATCAAGACAATAATCAGTAACTCAATGCAGTGACAGCAGAGTTCAGGATCACAGAAAATATTTTAAAACAACATTGCAAAACAATCTCACATAAATACAGCAAACATCTAAACTAATCTTACTAAATTCCTATGTATCCCAAACAGAAATCACTGTAATCTAAATCTTACTTACAGAGCAACACGCAGGCAGAAGTGCTGGGTGAATGTTTCTAGGTCCAAAGACAAATACAAAATGCACAGACTCACTCTCTGAGATAGTTCTTAAATTATTATCAAACATTACTGCTGGGTTATCCCAGATTACATCATTCTTTGTCACCTCTGCCTTCGGTTCCCAGGCTAACACAAACTTAAAAATGTAGCACCTCTGTGTCAGAAATACTTAGTTCTCAGAAATGTGCCTAGAACTGAAAGTCGTAAAACAGTTAAACACTTTTACATTTGAAATCTGTAATTATTTCTGTTTCTAGACAGTAGAAATAACTCCTAGCTTTAGACATTCTGTCTCCTACCTGAGATAAACACCATCCTAAAACTCTTTGCTTTTCTTGAGGGTTTGCAAGTTAACTCTGTATTTTCCAGCCTTTACCATCAAAACATACATTTGCATAGGCATGTAGTTTATACACATTTCTGCTCTTTTCCAGCAGGGTGCATTATGGTTACATTCTTGAAGTTCAGTACATAACATACAGTTCAGCACACACTTCTGTGCCAGTAGTTTAATGTACACATAACATATAGTTTTCTTACATTTGTAAGACCAGCATACAAATCATATTACTATTCACAAATGACATAGAATTATTTACAAAATTCCAGCTAGCTGGGCTGGCAGCCTTCACAACACCAAGTACTGGGCAGTAGCCATGAATGACCAAGAATTAAACCAGACTACAAGTAAAACATACAGAAGAATGTGCACACAGGTGAAGATGTGTGTGTTTATTTGTTTGTTCATGAAATAATTGTTATTAGCAGATCTTGTACCATGTTATCTAATCTGGCAGCAATACTTTTTACAGAGAGTTTGGTGTATGTGAACTTCTGGGAGGTCAAGGCAAACTGTGTATAGAGCTCTTTCACTGAATGGATGTCACTTGGATACAAGAACAGGTAATATCAATCAAGTTGAGACAAAATTACAATTCTGGAAGGGCCAGCAAGTATTACTAAAATGTCAGGAAACTGCGCTGATATACCCAGTACATTGGATTCAAATGCTAAAGGTAGCAGTAGGAAAAACAGCTGAAGATGTTCCAGTTTTCCTTTCAGTGAATGGTAACAACCTGCATCCAAAGAGCTTTGACTCACCAAAGTTCAGTGATGTAGTAGCATCATCCCCCTTTCATCCATTCCCTTAATATAGGGAATGTTATAGTCAAAAAGAGTGGTTGGTGGACATCTAAAACGTATGTAACGTGTGTGGTAAGGTGCATATACAAAATATAGAGGGCAAATGTAGTAGAAGAAATGAATGATTGTGGATATCAGTATGCCACCAGTATGTCCTTATCTAATCCAACTTATTTGCATTTTTGGGTGACAAAGCAGGTAGATTCTGGGCCTCTCCTATGCATTAGAGGCAGCCAGAGGAGTTCTGGTAGGAATTTAGAAATAACCTTGCTGCTGGGGATGATGTCCTCCAGCTTCAGATCAGGTTACCTAAAGACATGGATCCATCCAGCTGCAGATTAGGTAACGTTCTCCTGCTGATGCGATTACATAAGGGGTGAAGTCATCCAGCTACAGATCAGGTTACTTAGGAGCACAAAGTCCTCCAACTGTATCCGCTAACAGATTAGACATTTGCCAGCTGACCCTATTCTTACTGATTTTTAGTTTACCAATTAAATCTAAAACTGTAAAACTTAAGGAACTCAGCTCAGCACCAATCCTTACATGGGAGCAGAGCTTTTTCCAACTCATAATCTTTAAATAATTTCAGTGGAAATATTTCAAGACTTGTGAGATGACATCACCTATCCAAAAGGAACTTTATTTGTAGAATTTGCTTATCTATATCTCCAATCATGTTTCATTCTTATGTTCATCCATCGGTAATTACCAACAGCAAGGGAAAGCCATAACCATACCTCTCAGGTATACCTCATTACGAAGAAAGTACCTCATTTGGGGTCTTAAAAAGTTCATGTTCCTCGAAGTTCCTCAAAGTTCTGCATTGAAAGAGTCTGTCACACATTCAGTGCTAGGAATTTTTTTAAGTGAAATCCATGGTAGATAGAAATTAATCATATTACTTCATTAAAGGATGATCTTTATGAGTAAAACTAGCATATTTTAACCATCCTATGACCTTCCTAGTTGAAGTTGTTAGTAAGCCATTAGTATGTGTTCCACATTTTGCCCATTTGTTCCACATTATGAAGGTGAGTGTTCCTCATTTTGGAGATGGAAGGTTGAGAGCTATGGCCATAACTAAAGCCTTAAACCCACACCAGCCTAAGAAGCATGGACTAACCCATAATATTCATGTTGGTATCAACCTGCAAAGAAGACATAAACCAGAATGGCTGTCAAATCAAAATACACTCCTCTTGTTAGCCATTCCTGCAGCTAACACCTGTCACTTCCACAAATAAGAGTGAAGTACAAAAGTATGTAGTCTCTCATAATTTTCACCACCCTCTTTAGTAATAGAAAGCAAACTGTCATTTCAAATATTACCTGCCACTGAGCCTGATGCATTTATGTAAAGATGCAAATCATTGCTTCTTACTGTTATCACTCATAAAAAAGTAGCCCAGTACAAAGCTTAAAAACTCTGTCCAAATCAGCAAGTTCTTCTTAACTCATTAATGCCTGCTGGCAGTCAGATCGTTAAGTGTGACCTTCCTGACTGACGAGCAGGTTGGTTTGCAGTTATCTAGAGCTTTGAGTCAGAAGGAACATCAAATGTTATAAAATGTTTTCAGCAGAATGTAAAACTGCATTTCTTATTCAGCTAAAGTCATTTTCACACATTTAATATGCATACTTCTTGCAATGAGTACCCCAAATTCAATACTGCAATTAAGTTACATTGAGGCAAAACTGTCATGTGAGATCTGCCTTTCAAGTGCTGTTGACCTAAATGAGACAAGCCTCCAACACAAGTACTACATGCACTATTAACATTACATCATGATCATACCCCTGCAGCTTTCAAAAAAAAACTTCTACTTTCCTCATGAAATGTAGCTTCTTCAGTACCATCCACAAGATGTTGGTCACCCTCTAACTGACATGTGATGCCCATAAACATTGTGATCACAATACTTCCAGTGGCCCTTCCATGCCTAAGTGGATGGTGACTCAGGGTGTTCTTGTGCTCTTTGCAAGTCACAGAGTAACATAGTAATTGCTCCTTGACTTCCTATGAAGTCAAATGTCTGGGCATGTAATATGGCCACTGTCTGTCTAGACATCATGACCTGTACAATAAAGTTAATTGAAGATACAAAGATAGAATGTAGCACTCCCATAAAAAAACACTCCAAACACTACCAATGATTCTCTCATACCTAAACTCTTCCTGGACTGTTAAAATGCACAGTAAAGTGGTAACCATAAATGGATTTCTTAGCCCCAGCTCTTTGGTAAGATTCAAGATGCCTACTTGCAAGGTATTCCCCATGTAACAATGCAGAGAAGTTCTGCTAATTATATTTAAGCATGTCTTCTAGCCTTAGGAGTAATTGAGAGCATGTTTTACAAAGTGTATTACTTAATTTACAGCTAATTTAGATTTTAATTTAGTTTTCAAGAATTTGTTTTAAAACCTTACTGTGTCTGCACAATCCAGATCTTATATCCCAAATAAAAGTAATTTCCAGGGTTGCAACCATTTGCTTCCCAAACATTTCTGACAAAGTGCTCTGTAGGGATTTTTTAAAATCTGCCAACTTATTACATTCCCAAAATAATATGTACCCATTGACCCTCTGCTCTGTCTCTTTTTCCCATCACATGACCAGCATTTGCTATCTACCTGCAGAAAAAAATTCTGACGTCTGCTTGGGGAATGAAAATACCTATATAAACCCTTCTAAGAACCCTTCCTAAATTATCTGGACTTTGTTACATACTTATATAGGCTCCATATAGATGGCCTCCACATATTCCTTAGTAAACTGCCATTCTATTCTTTATCCCCAGTTTTTCCAACCTCTACTGTTTGATAAATAAAATTCCATCCATCTATCCATCTATCCATCCATCCATCCATCTATCTATCCATCCACAACACCTTTTTCCATATTTTGTTACTTGTGGTCAGGGTGTCACTTCAGTAGTAACAATGATCTAGAGCCAATATTCACTCCACTGGGGTGCTAGCTCTGCCATGGTTTACCCACCCTGTGTTTTTTGTAGTAAAGAACTTCTGTACCTTTTTAATTTCAGATTGCTTGTTCAAAGCTAAACAAATATGCCATCATTCAGCAATGGCTCCACTTGAAGGGATGTTTTGGGATACAGTGCTCTTACTAAAATGATTAAATAATTAGAGATACCCTTTAAAATCAAGCTAATGAAGAAACTTTTTTTTTTTAGTAAGCACACTCGGGGTGAAACTTTAAATTGCTATTTACCACAGTCCCTTGATTTTTAATGATGTAACTTTCTTTGATTTGAACATTTATTTTATTATCATAATTTATGTATTTTATCTATCCCTTAACAATCTAGGTGAGGTCAGCTACTACAACATCAGGTATAGAACACCAGAGGGCCCAACTGAAAGTCTAGAATACTTTTATCGAGAGTGTGCAGTCATCAGTTTATTCTGAATTGGTTTCCTATTTTAACAGTGACACCAACAGGGAGCCACATGGGACCCCATCAGTAACTATTCCTATGAAACTCTTAGCACAAGAGTTCTGGACATAAACAAACAAAAGGAGGGAAAGACGTCCAACATCAGGGACGCATAATTGCTCTTATAACCTTAGAAAGTGGAAACACTAACCATCTTTGAATTATCATGCATTTTAAGATATGAACTCTGAGACTGAAATATCTGTCATTATTAAGTGATTTCAATATTCAAAGATTGGTCTCTTTCTAATATTTGTTTTTCATTTTCTGGCAAAGGATACATGTCAAAAACCTAAATATTCTGAAAAATTCCAGTCAGTTTGGAGGTATGCTGGTAATCTCCATCAGACAAGAATGGTAACTCCTGCACCTTGACTTACTGTGTTCTGTTGTCTAACCAAAATTTTATTACTCACTGAGTTTTATGTAGTCTGACAATTAATTTGAGTTAAATTATTCCTTTATGGAGAATAATACCAGATGCCTTTTGGGGAGGCAAGATAAGTGGCATACACTGTCAATCATTCAAGTTTTCCTGTTAAGTCTTCAAAGAATGTCTCATGATTCAAAAGTAGATCTCCTCTTAACAAACGCAAACTGTCCTACATCTTAAAGTTGTACATCCCCAATGACATGCTGGATACGTTTAATTATGACTGTCTCTGTGATCTGACATATTATACTGGTCAGGCTGAGGGGTCTAAAACTTTGGGTTTTTTTTCCTATCAGCAGCACAACTGTATTGGAAAGTATCTCCATTGTGTTTAACAAAACTGATAATAGCTTAGTTAGATTTTATTTGATTCTTATAGAAAACCACCAGATATGCTGTCTGGTCTTATGAAACTTGACTTTTTTAGTTTGTGGTAGCAGTAATCATGTATGTGATGTGTCTCTTTGTCTCTGTAGTGCTCATACATTCATCTTCATTTACCATGAAGCCTTCATAAAATGTTTCCGGAAGCAGCTGGAAGGCTTTATTGTTTATTCATATCATTTTACTTTCATAGTTGCCTTCAGTTTCTAGTGTAATTAAAGATAAGATTCCACTACGAAACATGGAGAAACATCCAGATGGAAGAACAGCCAGGAATAACTCAAGCAGTAGTAATATTGTCTAGATGAAAAACACCATACTGTATTTATATATATATATATATATATACCTTCTCCATAGTCACACAGCTGGAGAGACAAGGATGATATCTTAGTTTTACAACTGTCAGGATACAGGTAACAAAATTACACATTTTATGCTGATGTTGCCACATAAGAAGGGACTGATGCATATTATGTATAGTGTTGAAGAAAAAAAAATTGTTATGATCGTTGTAAAAAATCTAAGTATGAGAAAACATAAAGTGATGATTCAACCTGAATGAATCATTGGAGAGGAAAGAACTTTTTTTTTTGGTATTCATACAATCAGTGAAAAGGATTCAGGGAGTATTGAAACAGTAGAAACATCCTTCCTGTATATTTTTTAGGGTCAAAGACTGAAGAACGCATGAGATATTCATAAGAGAATTCTTAAGACTAAGAAACTAAAGCTGTTATTTCTACAGTATGCAGCTTATTAAAGTGATTGGACCAGCTGGTCTTTATCTGCTCTAAACAATTTATATTTCCATGTAATAATAACTAAAACCTGACCTGACTAAAAGATAGCCTTAGGCGTGGTCCAATGTGCACTACCGAAACCCTAATAAATCACATAAAATGTATTTGCTTTTAAATTAATAATTGATATATAGAATTGCACTATAGTACTTTATATTTCATGATCAAAAGCAGGTGGAAGGTATTTCTCTGCATTATTTTAAATATGATTAACAAATATACTGTAGCTCTTCTCAAGTGCCAGTAATATTGTACAAACCAAAGTAAGAAGAATGGGAAAAAAACAAAGTCTGACAAGAGACAAGTTGCATGCAAAAATTAATTTCAGAATCTGAGAAGTTTGGTGTGCAGAAGCAACTGGTTTAGGAAATGTTTAATTTTTTGTCATTTATGAGATCTGCTGTACTTCAACTTAGCATCATAACTGCTTAAAGATATTTTCCAAGCATGATTTAATTAGTTATGGCTTTATATGCATAAAAATGAAATACACACACACACACACACACACACACACACACACACATATTGCTTGTCATTATAAAATTAAATACTACGCATTTACCATTGTCATGTCATGCCATGTCAGTGCTCATCGGTACTTAGAAGCCATCTGTCATTTTCCAGTGCCTTTTCCCTCTACTAATCCAAATGCGTTTTCAGACATATTTATATCTAAACCATTAGTACCCACCCACTATCTAGTAAGCCATTCAGATATGATGATGCTGGTGGAAATAAAAGAAACTGAAGCATGCAGTCCTTTGGGTGTGTATGCAAACAGGTGTACGGCACTACAGGAAAAAAAATAAGTTTATTTTGTAATTCTAGGTCCCTTTTATGGCAAATGTGACACACTATTACTATTAATTGTAATAGTTTAAATAAACCTGTACAAACAACCATAAAGAACTAATCACTTTGAGAGTCAAAACTGTATGATGTTATCACTGCCTCTTCAATGTTTCTCCAATAACATTTACTTTTTACTTCATTAAATGTAGACATTAGTATTGATTAGGTTTTCTTTCATCTCCCTCTATTGAATCCCAAAATAAAATACTTCGCTTCAGAGCCCATCCAACGTTTTGTTGCAGCACAAGGGTGCCTGGGCTGTTTGACAACAGTATCAGTGAGACACTGTGAAAATGAGGAATTAATGAAGAAAGCTGTGTCAGTGAAAGCTGCGTGGCTTTGCTACAACTAATTGTGTATAATGTGGCCTGCATAACATATGTAAATGATGCCAGTGCTGTCTAAAATAGCAGATCACTACACGCCTGGCCTGTATAACATATGTAAATTATGCCGGTGCTGTCTCACATAGCAGATCACTACAGGCATGGCCTGTATAACATATGTAAATGATGCCAGTGCTGTTTGAAATAGCAGATCACTACACGCCTGGCCTATATAACATATGTAAATGATGCCACTGCTGTCTGACATAGCAGATCTCTTAAGGCGTGGCCTGTATAACATATGTAAATGATGCCAGTGCTCTCTGACATAGCAGATCACTACACGCCTGGCCTGTATAACATATGTAAATGATGCCAGTGCTGTCTGACATAGCAGATCTCTACAGGCCTGGCCTGTATAACATATGTAAATGATGCCACTGCTGTCTGACATAGCAGATCACTACACACCTGGCCTGTATAACATATGTAAATGATGCCACTGCTGTCTGACATAGCAGATCACTACACACCTGGCCTGTATAACATATGTAAATTATGCCAGTGCTGTCTGACATAGCAGATCACTACAGGCCTGGCCTGTATAACATATGTAAATGATGCCAGTGCTGTCTGACATAGCAGATCACTACAGGCATGGCCTGTATAACATATGTAAATTATGTATAACATATGTCACTTCTGGAACATAATACCCTCACTGACAGCTTTATAGCTGCTGTGCATATGGTGCTGTAATGTCACTGGACACTGTGTACCCTGTCCAGACACATGAATGTTTAATGTACTGCTGCTGTCTTACATATCTGTCAATGATTCTGCTGTCTATGTGTATGTCTGTGGTATGCTACACTTGTGTTTCTCTGTGCATATATTGTTTTAATTAGGCATATTTGCATATTTGATATTGCCCTTGTATTTCTTCCATTGGTGTTTGCACTACCGATGTGATGGCTGTGCAATGACTACTGTTGATTTCATAATCCTTTATGTCAGTCTTCCTCCGCAGTATCTGCTCGTGGCTTCACTACCTCTTCTGACTACTTGTAAACCATGTATGTACTGCTGTGCATTCTTCATTATCAATGTTCCTATGGTCAACCAACAATGGTCCATTGTGATGTACCTGTTCTGCAAATCTGCCGTGCTGTCTGTAAATAAAATACGGTCTTTTATGGGACGTCAGCCCTGTATGAATTGCTTCTGAATTATATCCTAGTTCTATTGTGAGTTGTTACTACACAGATACACGGTTTCTGAAAAGGAACAGAAAGCAATGGCAACCATACTTGCATTTCCAAGGTAGAATATGTTGCAAATATGCCGGTATCTACAAGATGGAACATACTGAAAATGGTAATGCATGTGAATGGTAATGAATGTATTATGACATTATGCAATAACTTTGAACAAACTTATAGAAATTATAAAAACAATACTAACATCAATCAAATATAAAGTTTTACATTTTAGCAAAGTAAAAGAAAATATAGTATTGCAGAATCATATTAATGGCTGTAAAAGACTTGTGAAATTATGCTTTCTGAGCAAGGAAACTTGGTAAACAGTATAAGTTGTTGTTGTTGTTGTGTCTTTCGGCTTTTCCCGGTTAGGGGTCGCCACAGTGGAACTCCGGTCCGCTAATGATTGGCAGTAAATTTTTACATGCCAAGTTGCTGGCCCTGATGCACAACCTTCAACGAAGGTACGCCCATTCACGCATGTCTCCACACAGAAGACACTATAGCTGAGAGTCGAACAAGACAACGTCCTACTGTGAGGCGACAACACTACCGCAGCACCACTGCCGCAGTAAACAGTATAAGTATGTAATTAATATTTTACTTTATTGTCCATAGGATATGCAAAGGTATAAACTCTTATAGTAAAGAAGTGGCATCATTACATACAAGTGCCATTGGCTGAAGTGTTATCATGGGATCCTAGTAAAAACCATTGTAAGAAGAAGAATGAATGAAAAACATTTTTATAAAGTTTGATTAAAAAATTAAAAGCAGTTATCCAAAATTAAAGTATGCCTCAAGAGGTGCAGTATAATGCACTGAGCTAGGGTCAACAAATAAAAATGTATCCAGTCCAGCTTGTACAATTAGAGTTTGGTAAAGGTCATATCATCCTTCTGTTTCAGAAGCAGTGAACTCAGGGTTTATTTTGAGGAGAAAATGCAGAAGTTCTTCACATTTATGGGGGAGTAGTTGTCTCTGTCCCCATAATAAGGTATCATTCTACAGCCTGTATATTTTTTCTTGGTATGTTTCACTCAGGTAGTTTTAAGAATGAAGGTTTTGGTGACACATGCATTAATAATCTACGTCATATCTAACTCAGGTGCCATGCCCCTTCTTTTTCAAGTAGAAGACAAAGATCATTATTTTATTGTTATAAATGACAGCAAAGATAATAGCTAATTCAAATACAATGTTAACACATAAAATGAAAATAAAAATTCTAGAACCAAGATATGCTTTATTTTATTACATCAGCAACCAACTTGTAAAATGGTTCAAATGCAAACATGAACTGTACATGGCACATACAAACTATTTTGTGTAGTAAAACAAGGACATTCATTAAAAAAAAAAAAAAAACACAAAAATCTAAAATGCAAAATATGTCAGACTCATCAGTGCTTTTCCCTGGATTGTATTACGATCAGATATGGCCCCATGAAGGTCAAATACCTGCAGATAATGGATTTCCTCCAATGAAGAAAATATTTGTTTCCAATGCTTCTCATATTCCATTTCTAAATTCATTATTTTCTCCCTCACTGTTGTCATATTTAAAGTAAAACAAATAATGTGCCATGTCCATCTTTACGGTCTAATGAATTCTCTATGGGCAGATTTTTTAATGTTAATAGTTGTGTTTACTTAATTACTAAATATAACATATCACATTTCGATAATTAATCTGTATGGGTATTTTCATTTGTGTGATGTGTTTATTGGCCAACATCCTGGCAGCAGTAATTTTGAACCACACATCTTCTCTGTGATACAGCTACATTTAAGCTAAGCGTGCAAGAATGCCAACCAAGCTGCCGAAATGAAAATGCTAAATGTGTATTACTTTATTCTTAAATATATGTATATATTTAACAAGTTTCTGTTTTTTTTTTTGGACTAGATCATAAAATAAACATGTTATAAGCTAATAAAGAGACTGTGATCACTGTTCTTCTAAAAAGAAACAGAAAACTTAATTTGCATTTTGTATGCATTAAAATGTACCCTAAATATTTAAAACACTTCAATTTTGAAAAAAAGGATGAATAAATGTGGCTTTAGATTTAGTAGCTTTATGCTTGTAGAATACAAAATCCATGAATACAAATTCAAGTTATTAATCTAAAAAACAATATATCTTTATATATTGTGCATAAAGGATTTATCCTGTAATTCATTTTGCTGTCTACCAATAGAATATTTTACCTTAGTGTTAATATTTTTGTTGAAGATGATGGTAACAATTGGAAACACAGAAGCATAACATGTGGAAAAGAAATTCCTGATATCCGAAATCACTATTTGCACTTCACTGGATACGGCTGCTTGATAAAGCCAGATGGTGGTATCAATCCCAAAGAATAGTGCATATAAGCTAACTAATGTCACAACAGTCTCTGAGGCTTTCCTCTCCATAGTGTTTTCAGGATCTTGTTTTGAACTTCGTATCTGCGTAGCCTGTTTCCCATGGAAATACAAAAGTAATAAAATGTTTGCACTAGCTAGGACCATAATAATGACAAATACAAGATCTCGAGCAAAAATTGTGAAACCATTTGCTTGAAATGACATTTTATTTGGAAAGATTACTAGACAGTAGCCCACATTCTAAAAATATTTTATGTCAGAGGTATTCCTAGTAGATTGTGAGAATATTGTTCCAGTGATATATATTGAAGTGTTTACCAATATCAGAAAAAATGTGATGGGAATAAGAAATATCTGCATTTTGTTTTTTAAGTACAGCCATTTTGGATTTGTAGATGCAAGTGTGGCATATTGGAAGCAGCTCATGAGACATGTTAAGCAGATGGACATGGATCTAGATAGCCTAAATGAAAAGGTAATTACTTTACAGCCAGTATTATTAAACAGGTTTGTAACTCCAAACACAAATATAGACTGAGGCAGTCCTTGTACTAGAACCATGATTAAGTTTGCACAAGCTATTTTCATAAGAATTAAATTTAAGGACTTCATTTTTTGTTTGTGACATACAGTTCCACAGAAATATATAATTATGACACCATTGCCAAATATCCCAATAACTGTCATTTTCAAAAGAATGATGCATTTCAGTAGATTGTAGAAATCCATTTTCACATGCCAGTAATATGTAGTTTCTGTCCTCAGTCTAGCAGACCTGCACAATAATAATTTGAATAAAATTTTCTTTAGGTATGCAATGTTTTTATTTAAATATATAACTACTGCTTCATTTATTACATGGTATTTCATATGAAAAAAACATACA
>NC_056739.1:29522606-29560106 GCF_019279795.1 Protopterus annectens | reverse complement strand
TTTGTAAAGGAAGACCTATTTTTCCTAACTTGTTTAGTATTTTTGTTGACCCTAAAAAGTTCACAGGAGTTCTGTAATTTTACTTTTTACATATTTTTCTATGTAATCATTTAAATGGAGTAGATCTTTTGAAAATAATCTATTGTCTCATATGTACTGTTCCTGTGTATAATTAAATCTGTTTCATAAACTAAACAGAAGTCCTGAACTGATGCCTATGGTTTATCATAGTCATTCCACCTCTGTAATGGTATGATCTCATTCAGTACCACTTTCACAAAGCCCTTTCCAATCCTTAAACAATTCCAAAAACAGTGTTCTTCATTTTTTTAAATGGGATTATATTTATATTGTTAATTCCTGCATATCTTAAAAATAAATTATATTTAGGTTTAACCTGACAGATCCTGTGATTCTGTTTAATACAGTCTAGTCATTTTAGACCAGGTAGTGCAGATGTTATTATATGGCATTTATCTATAATAGGATTTGGGTACTGAATCTCCCAAGGTCATACTTAATGCATTTCTGATTCCTACTATTCTTTCAGCCATGACAATACAGTTTCATAACTACCTCTGTTTCTCCAGTATCCTAAACTCCAGTGTTTTGATATAGATATTTCCATTACTATTAATTAATATTCAAGTTTTTCTTCCTGTTTATCATTTGTCACTACTGCATTCTCAGTATTAATGATTTAATACCTTCTACTATATTACTGTGTTATTCACATTTTTCAGATGGTGTTGCTGCAACTTTTATCTTTCCAAAATGAATAAGTTTTACTAACTTTCAAGTAATCAGAAGAATCCTTTAAGCATTGATTGTTGTTTGGGACTTATTCTCATGATATAGAATTTCTGTTGATTTGTAATAATCATCAGCTACAAAGTTAATTACTTTATTTTATCAGATTTTTGATATTTTGTTGTGTTGTCTATTTGCTCTTCTTAATTTCTAACTGTTTCATTAGGTTTTTTGGGTTTTTTTTGTTTCCTTTTTAATCTCATTCTGTTTATTTTGGAATAATAAATCAAATTAGGTTTCACAATTACTGTCTTACGTAGCAGTATCAGTTGTTCCCCACAATGTAACCCTCGTAATCATTTGACTCTTGTATATCTTTGCCTAGTCAAAATGTGTTGTAGTTCTTACTAAGACTGCTATACCACATCTATAATTATGAAAGATTTGCTAGTAATTCATTTAATTTACTGTAGCTTAAACAGATATTTGTTAATAAAACCTGTGTATCTTTCACAACTGTATCATACTGAGTGCATTCAATAGCTATTTATTCTTGATAAGCTCTTCAAGCACATAAGAATGAGACAAATCCTTATATCTGTGTATGCCTGACAAACTAATACATTTCAAAAGAGATGATATACTTCTATTATTGAGATGCCAAATAGGATTTACTGTTAATATAGTACAGTTCACTTAAACACACAATATACAAGAACATGCAGTCTAATAAACTAAGAATTTTTATCTAAATCTTATCACTATCAGCTCCAATGACAAGGGTAAGTATAACAGCTGACAAACTAGTATTAGAATTAATGTCAGCTTGTAAGTCAATCACTTTGTACAGAGGTACAAAAATACAATATATTTGAGAACAGTAGGTACCAAGTCAGAAATTCATTAACTACAGGCTAAAAATATAACAACTCTAGCTAGCTATTCCATTACCTGGTATATTAGTATGTTCTGTGAAATGAAGGCATTGGATGTACATCAAAAAAATAAATTACTTTAAAAAAATTATTATTAAAGGAAACAGTGGAATAAAATGATCCATATCTAAATTATATAAATTAATTTTGAAGGTAAAGCTATGTATTAATGATAAGCATTTTATTTTTAAATCATTTTCAAATAAATGATAGCACCAATAATTGCAATAGAAATCTGATTTTAAATTTATTAAGTATAACAACTATGATCATGTATCATGGGGACTATATCCATCAGATATAAATTACACTTTGTGGAATTAATCAAATGTATACAGATTAAATAAGCTTCTTTACTTTTGATATAAAATTATTAAAAGCTGATTGTCAATGTATATTTTATGAAGATGTACAATTCTTTCTGAAATCACAAACCAACCATTAAAAGGAAAACACAGCCCAAGATGACAGCTTAAGCACTAAACTCTGTAAAGTTTGTGGAATAAAATGCAATTTGAGACTTTATGGACTTTTTTCTTCTTTTTTTGGGAAACAGTTTATCGGTTTGGAGTTACTGACAACATCTACAGCATTGTGGATTAGCTGTTCTGTAAGCTGTCATCTTGGGCTGTGTATACCTCAGATTACCATTGTGATGCCCTTGCACTGGCCCAGTAATCAAGGAGCCTCAATCTTCACCACTAGAACCAGTGAGGGATGTGAACATTGGGAGGATGACAAGTACACACACAGTAAAGTACAATTTCCCTTAAGAGCACACAGAGGTCACAGTCAGTCTGGGGTTGGTTTCTTCCTTTCTCCAGATCCCCAGTTACACTCCCCACTGGTACAGCTATAGGGTTAAGATCTCAGCCAATTACTCAAGCAGAAACCTCCAGCACTCTGTCTGTCCAACCAGTGCCTTGTGTCCCTGCCCAAGTAGCTGACACACACACACACACACACACACACACACACACACACACACACACACACACACACACACTCACACACACACACACACACACACACACACACACACACACACACACACACACACACAAACACACATACACACACACGCACACACTTTGAGATTTGATTTATATACAAATGCACAGACACTCCTGGGGAAGGCTGGTGCAGGTTTACTAGCTATGCCCCTTCTGCCAAGATTATAAGGTAGTAATCACTACCACCAACCCCCTTTACTTAGCACCTACTATATACGGCCCTTACAAAGGGTAACCAGTTCTACTGTGTAATGTTATTCGCACACACACGCACACACTTTGAGATTTGATTTATATACAAATGCACAGACACTCCTGGGGAAGGCTGGCGCAGGTTTACTAGCTATGCCCCTTCTGCCAAGATTATAAGGTAGTAATCACTGCCACCAACCCCCTTTACTTAGCACCTACTATATATGGCCCTTACAAAGGGTAACCAGTTCTACTGTGTAATGTTATTATTTTCCAAATGGTAAGTGTGACAAAGACTTTTAAGGCTATTTAGGAGTGGCCTATACAGTGTCACCAAATGCATATGCAAGCATTCTAAGAGCTTAAATATTTCTAAATAAACCAGCCATGATTAAAAGGTTTAAATATATTTAATAATAAATAATAAAAGATCAAGACAATAATCAGTAACTCAATGCAGTGACAGCAGAGTTCAGGATCACAGAAAATATTTTAAAACAACATTGCAAAACAATCTCACATAAATACAGCAAACATCTAAACTAATCTTACTAAATTCCTATGTATCCCAAACAGAAATCACTGTAATCTAAATCGTACTTACAGAACAACACGCAGGCAGAAGTGCTGGGTGAATGTTTCTAGGTCCAAAGACAAATACAAAATGCACAGACTCACTCTCTGAGATAGACTTAGTTCTCAGAAATGTGCCTAGAACTGAAAGTCGTAAAACAGTTAAACACTTTTACATTTGAAATCTGTAATTATTTCTGTTTCTAGACAGTAGAAATAACTCCTAGCTTTAGACATTCTGTCTCCTACCTGAGATAAACACCATCCTAAAACTCTTTGCTTTTCTTGAGGGTTTGCAAGTTAACTCTGTATTTTCCAGCCTTTACCATCAAAACATACATTTGCATAGGCATGTAGTTTATACACATTTCTGCTCTTTTCCAGCAGGGTGCATTATGGTTACATTCTTGAAGTTCAGTACATAACATACAGTTCAGCACACACTTCTGTGCCAGTAGTTTAATGTACACATAACATATAGTTTTCTTACATTTGTAAGACCAGCATACAAATCATATTACTATTCACAAATGACATAGAATTATTTACAAAATTCCAGCTAGCTGGGCTGGCAGCCTTCACAACACCAAGTACTGGGCAGTAGCCATAAATGACCAAGAATTAAACCAGACTACAAGTACTACATACAGAAGAATGTGCACACAGGTGAAGATGTGTGTGTTTATTTGTTTGTTCATGAAATAATTGTTATTAGCAGATCTTGTACCATGTTATCTAATCTGGCAGCAATACTTTTTACAGAGAGTTTGGTGTATGTGAACTTCTGGGAGGTCAAGGCAAACTGTGTATAGAGCTCTTTCACTGAATGGATGTCACTTGGATACAAGAACAGGTAATATCAATCAAGTTGAGACAAAATTACAATTCTGGAAGGGCCAGCAAGTATTACTAAGATGTCAGGAAACTGCGCTGATATACCCAGTACATTGGATTCAAATGCTAAAGGTAGCAGTAGGATAAACAGCTGAAGATGTTCCAGTTTTCCTTTCAGGGAATGGTAACAACCTGCATCCAAAGAGCTTTGACTCACCAAAGTTCAGTGATGTAGTAGCATCATCCCCCTTTCATCCATTCCCTTAATATAGGGAATGTTATAGTCAAAAAGAGTGGTTGGTGGACATCTAAAACGTATGTAACGTGTGTGGTAAGGTGCATATACAAAATATAGAGGGCAAATGTAGTAGAAGAAATGAATGATTGTAGATATCAGTATGCCACCAGTATGTCCTTATCTAATCCAACTTATTTGCATTTTTGGGTGACAAAGCAGGTAGATTCTGGGCCTCTCCTATGCATTAGAGGCAGCCAGAGGAGTTCTGGTAGGAATTTAGAAATAACCTTGCTGCTGGGGATGATGTCCTCCAGCTTCAGATCAGGTTACCTAAAGACATGGATCCATCCAGCTGCAGATTAGGTAACGTTCTCCTGCTGATGCGATTACATAAGGGGTGAAGTCATCCAGCTACAGATCAGGTTACTTAGGAGCACAAAGTCCTCCAACTGTATCCGCTAACAGATTAGACATTTGCCAGCTGACCCTATTCTTACTGATTTTTAGTTTACCAATTAAATCTAAAACTGTAAAACTTAAGGAACTCAGCTCAGCACCAATCCTTACATGGGAGCAGAGCTTTTTCCAACTCATAATCTTTAAATAATTTCAGTGGAAATATTTCAAGACTTGTGAGATGACATCACCTATCCAAAAGGAACTTTATTTGTAGAATTTGCTTATTTATATCTCCAATCATGTTTCATTCTTATGTTCATCCATCAGTAATCACCAACAGCAAGGGAAAGCCATACATACCTCTCAAGTGTACCTCATTACGAAGAACGTACCTCATTTGGGGTCTTAAAAAGTTCATGTTCCTCGAAGTTCCTCAAAGTTCTGCATTGAAAGAGTCTGTCACACATTCAGTGCTAGGATTTTTTTTAAGTGAAATCCATGGTAGATAGAAATTAATCATATTACTTCATTAAAGGATGATCTTTATGAGTAAAACTCATATTTTAACCATCCTATGACCTTCCTAGTTGAAGTTGTCAGTAAGCCATTAGTATGTGTTCCACATTTTGCCCATTTGTTCCACATTATGAAGGTGAGTGTTCCTCATTTTGGAGATGGAAGGTTGAGAGCTATGGCCATAACTAAAGCTTTAAACCCACACCAGCCTAAGAAGCATGGACTAACCCATAATATTCATGTTGGTATCAACCTGCAAAGAAGACATAAACCAGAATGGCTGTCAAATCAAAATACACTCCTCTTGTTAGCCATTCCTGCAGCTAACACCTGTCACTTCCACAAATAAGAGTGAAGTACAAAAGTATGTAGTCTCTCATAATTTTCACCACCCTCTTTAGTAATAGAAAGCAAACTGTCATTTCAAATATTACCTGCCACTGAGCCTGATGCATTTATGTAAAGATGCAAATCATTGCTTCTTACTGTTATCACTCATAAAAAAGTAGCCCAGTACAAAGCTTAAAAACTCTGTCCAAATCAGCAAGTTCTTCTTAACTCATTAATGCCTGCTGGCAGTCAGATCGTTAAGTGTGACCTTCCTGACTGACGAGCAGGTTGGTTTGCAGTTATCTAGAGCTTTGAGTCAGAAGGAACATCAAATGTTATAAAATGTATTCAGCAGAATGTAAAACTGCATTTCATATTCAGCTAAAGTCATTTTCACACATTTAATATGCATACTTCTTGCAGTGAGTACCCCAAATTCAATACTGCAATTAAGTTACATTGAGGCAAAACTGTCATGTGAGATCTGCCTTTCAAGTGCTGTTGACCTAAATGAGACAAGCCCCCAACACAAGTACTACATGCACTATTAACATTACATCATGATCATACCCCTGCAGCTTTCAAAAAAAAACTTCTACTTTCCTCATGAAATGTAGCTTCTTCAGTGCCATCCACAAGATGTTGATCACCCTCTAACTGACATGTGATGCCCATAAACATTGTGATCACAATACTTCCAGTGGCCCTTCCATGCCTAAGTGGATGGTGACCCGGGGTGTTCTTGTACTCTTTGCAAGTCACAGAGTAACATAGTAATTGCTCCTTGACTTCCTATGAAGTCAAATGTCTGGGCATGTAATATGGCCACTGTCTGTCTAGACATCATGACCTGTACAATAAAGTTAATTGAAGATACAAAGATAGAATGTAGCACTCCCATAAAAAAACACTCCAAACACTACCAATGATTCTCTCATCCCTAAACTCTTCCTGGACTGTTAAAATGCACAGTAAAGTGGTAACCATAAATGGATTTCTTAGCCCCAGCTCTTTGGTAAGATTCAAGATGCCTACTTGCAAGGTATTCCCCATGTAACAATGCAGAGAAGTTCTGCTAATTATATCTAAGCATGTCTTCTAGCCTTAGGAGTAATTGAGAGCATGTTTTACAAAGTGTATTACTTAATTTACAGCTAGTTTAGATTTTAATTTAGTTTTCAAGAATTTGTTTTAAAACCTTACTGTGTCTGCACAATCCAGATCTTATATCCCAAATAAAAGTAATTTCCAGGGTTGCAACCATTTGCTTCCCAAACATTTCTGACAAAGTGCTCTGTAGGGATTTTTTAAAATCTGCCAACTTATTACATTCCCAAAATAATATGTACCCATTGACCCCCTGCTCTGTCTCTTTTTCCCATCACATGACCAGCATTTGCTATCTACCTGCAGAAAAAAAATTCTGACGTCTGCTTGGGGAATAAAAATACCTATATAAACCCTTCCAAGAACCCTTCCTAAATTATCTGGACTTTGTTACATACTTATATAGGCTCCATATAGATGGCCTCCACATATTCCTTAGTAAACTGCCATTCTATTCTTTATCCCCAGTTTTTCCAACCTCTACTGTTTGATAAATAAAATTCCATCCATCCATCCATCCATCCATCCAGCCATCCATCCATCCATCCATCCATCTATCTATCCATCCACAACACCTTTTTCCATATTTTGTTACTTGTGGTCAGGGTGTCACTTCAGTAGTGGCAATGATCTAGAGCCAATATTCACTCCACTGGGGTGCTAGCTCTGCCATGGTTTACCCACCCTGTGATTTTTGTAGTAAAGAACTTCTGTACCTTTTTAATTTCAGATTGCTTGTTCAAAGCTAAACAAATATGCCATCATTCAGCAATGGATCCACTTGAAGGGATGTTTTGGGATACAGTGCTCTTACTAAAATGATTAAATAATTAGAGATACCCTTTAAAATCAAGCTAATGAAGAAACTTTTTTTTTTTAGTAAGCACACTCGGGGTGAAACTTTAAATTGCTATTTACCACAGTCCCTTGATTTTTAATGATGTAACTTTCTTTGATTTGAACATTTATTTTATTATCATAATTTATGTATTTTATCTATCCCTTAACAATCTAGGTGAGGTCAGCTACTACAACATCAGGTATAGAACACCAGAGGGCCCAACTGAAAGTCTAGAATACTTTTATCGAGAGTGTGCAGTCATCAGTTTATTCTGAATTGGTTTCCTATTTTAACAGTGACACCAACAGGGAGCCACATGGGACCCCATCAGTAACTATTCCTATGAAACTCTTAGCACAAGAGTTCTGGACATAAACAAACAAAAGGAGGGAAAGACGTCCAACATCAGGGACGCATAATTGCTCTTATAACCTTTAGAAAGTGGAAACACTAACCATCATTGAATTATCATGCGTTTTAAGATATGAACTCTGAGACTGAAATATCTGTCATTACTAAGTGATTTCAATATTCAAAGATTGGTCTCTTTCTAATATTTGTTTTTCATTTTCTGGCAAAGGATACATGTCAAAAACCTAAATATTCTGAAAAATTCCAGTCAGTTTGGAGGTATGCTGGTAATCTCCATCAGACAAGAATGGTAACTCCTGCACCTTGACTTACTGTGTTCTGTTGTCTAACCAAAATTTTATTACTCACTGAATTTTATGTAGTCTGACAATTAATTTGAGTTCAATTATTCCTTTATGGAGAATAATACCAGATGCCTTTTGGGAAGGCAAGATAAGTGGCATACACTGTCAATCATTCAAGTTTTCCTGTTAAGTCTTCAAAGAATGTCTCATGATTCAAAAGTAGATCTCCTCTTAACAAACGCAAACTGTCCTACATCTTAAAGTTGTACATCCCCAATGACATGCTGGATAAGTTTAATTATGACATATTATACTGGTCAGGCTGAGGGGTCTAAAACTTTGTTTTTTTTTTTTTCCTATCAGCAGCACAACTGTATTGGAAAGTATCTCCATTGTGTTTAACAAAACTGATAATAGCTTAGTTAGATTTTATTTGATTCTTATAGAAAACCACCAGATATGCTGTCTGGTCTTATGAAACTTGACTTTTTTAGTTTGTGGTAGCAGTAATCATGTATGTGATGTGTCTCTTTGTCTCTGTAGTGCTCATACATTCATCTTCATTTACTATGAAGCCTTCATAAAATGTTTCCGGAAGCAGCTGGAAGGCTTTATTGTTTATTCATATAATTTTACTTTCATAGTTGCCTTCAGTTTCTAGTGTAATTAAAGATAAGATTCCACTATGAAACATGGAGAAACATCCAGATGGAAGAACAGCCAGGAATAACTCAAGCAGTGGTAATATTGTATAGATGAAAAACACCACACTGTATTTTATATATATATATATATATATATATATATATATATATATATATATATATATATATATATATATTATATATACCTTCTCCATAGTCACACAGCTGGAGAGACAAGGATGATATCTTAGTTTTACAACTGTCAGGATACAGGTAACAAAATTACACATTTTATGCTGATGTTGCCCCATAAGAAGGGACTGATGCATATTATGTATAGTGTTGAAGAAAAAAAAATTGTTATGATCGTTGTAAAAAATCTAAGTATGAGAAAACATAAAGTGATGATTCAACCTGAATGAATCATTGGAGAGGCAAGAACTTTTTTTTTTGTTATTCATACAATCAGTGAAAGTGATTCATGGAGTATTGAAACAGTAGAAACATCCTTCCTGTATATTTTTTAGGGTCAAAGACTGAAGAACGCATGAGATATTCATAAGAGAATTCTTAAGACTAAGAAACTAAAGCTGTTATTTATACAGTATGCAGCTTATTAAAGTGATTGGACCAGCTAGTCTTTATCTGCTCTAAACAATTTATATTTCCATGTAATAATAACTAAAACCTGACCTGACTAAAAGATAGCCTTAGGCATGGTCCAATGTGAACTACCGAAACCCTAATAAATCGCATAAAATGTATTTGCTTTTAAATTAATAATTGATATACAGAATTGCACTATAGTACTTTATATCTGCATGATCAAAAGCTGATGTAAGGTATTTATCTGCATTATTTTAAATATGATTAACAAATATACTGTAGCTCTTCTCAAGTGCCAGGTAATATTGTACAAACCAAAGTAAGAAGAATGGGAAAAAAACAAAGTCTGACAAGAGACAAGTTGCATGCAAAAATTAATTTCAGAATCTGAGAAGTTTGGTGTGCAGAAGCAACTGGTTTAGGAAATGTTTCATTTTTTTGTCATTTATGAGATCTGCTGTACTTCAACTTAGCATCATAACTGCTTAAAGATATTTTCCAAGCATGATTTAATTAGTTATGGCTTTATATGCATAAAAATGAAATACACACACACACACACACACACACACACACACACACACACACATATTGCTTGTCATTATAAAATTAAATACTACGCATTTACCATTGTCATGTCATGCCATGTCAGTGCTCATCGGTACTTAGAAGCCATCTGTCATTTTCCAGTGCCTTTTCCCTCTACTAATCCAAATGCGTTTTCAGACATATTTATATCTAAACCATTAGTACCCACCCACTATCTAGTAAGCCATTCAGATATGATGATGCTGGTGAAAATAAAAGAAACTGAAGCATGCAGTCCTTTGGGTGTGTATGCAAACAGGTGTACGGCACTACAGGAAAAAAAATAAGTTTATTTTGTAATTCTAGGTCCCTTTTATGGCAAATGTGACACACTATTACTATTAATTGTAATAGTTTAAATAAACCTGTACAAACAACCATAAAGAACTAATCACTTTGAGAGTCAAAACTGTATGATGTTATCACTGCCTCTTCAATGTTTCTCCAATAACATTTACTTTTTACTTCATTAAATGTAGACATTAGTATTGATTAGGTTTTCTTTCATCTCCCTCTATTGAATCCCAAAATAAAATACTTCGCTTCAGAGCCCATCCAACATTTTGTTGCAGCACAAGGGTGCCTGGGCTGTTTGACAACAGTATCAGTGAGACACTGTGAAAATGAGGAATTAATGAAGAAAGCTGTGTCAGTGAAAGCTGCGCGGCTTTGCTACAACTAATTGTGTATGATGTGGTTTTTACTGATGCAAAATCATTAGTCATTGGCATTAGTATAGAATTTTATAAAATACTACTCAGTGGTCAGAAAAGTCCACCTTTTGCCATACCAGCAGCACTTTAATGTAAGAACAGATAATGTTGTTACCAAAGTAGTGCAAGGGCAGCAATCTGATAGTAACTTGTAGTGATGACACAGCAACAATAGTCACGTTGGTACCAGAGTTTCTAGTTTCTTAAAGCAGTAACTGTATTATATGTTATTGTTTCACATATACTTTCCTTACCTGGGATCTAGTTTGGAGATTGTTTTTTGTGAACAGGGTGCCAGCTCCATTAGTTATCCCTCTAATCAGTGGCACCACTCTGACTGACACTTCCTTTCTCCTCTTCCCCTTTCATTGGCAATTCCCTCTCCCTAACCCTCCCCCTGTCCAGTAGAGGCCAGCCAGAGGTTTAATAAACTCCTGGCACCATCTTTGAATTGCCATAACAGCTGCGCACCCTGGAGTGAGAGCGACCACATAGTAAGGAATCTATATTTACAAGCAGTTAGTCATTAACATTCAGCCAAAAGTAAAAAGATCCAACGACTCGAATGAAACAGGAACGTTCTTTATTCAGTTAGCGCTTTCACCCAATAAGGGCTTCTTCAGAACTGGACTGTAGGCATAGAAAGTGTACAAAATTATTTAAAGAGATACACTGATATGGACATTCAGTTTATAGAACTTTTGGCTCTGTTTCTAGAAATCATTTTGGAAAATAACATCTTCCTTTTTGAGGAAAACATGTACATACAAAATGATGGCGTAGCTATGGGCACTTCTTGTGCCAATAGCTACGCCAACATTGTGATGGCAGAATGGGAAAAAGAAAGTTTATTCCCTTCTATGCTATTTCAACAATATGTCTCTTTTTATAAGAGGTTTGTGGATGACCTCTTTCTGGTTTGGAAGGGAAGTGAGTCTTTATTACTTGAATTTGAGAAAGACATCAATAGACTTACTGACTTCTTAAGCTTTACCATGAATTATTCCAAGGTATATGTTTCTTTCTTGGATGTTAATATCATGAAATTACCGAATGGCATTGTTAATACGTCAGTACATAGAAAAGAGTGTTTTAGGAACACTTTATTGCATAGAACTAGTATGCACCCCAAACATATTTTTGACAATGTGATTAAAGGTCAAATCATGAGAGCCTCAAGACTCAATCCTACAGAGGTTGGCTTTAGAGAGGAGATAATAGGACTAAAGTCTAGATTACTGGATAGACATTACAATGAAGGACAAGTTGACCAAACTATATTGGATGTTCATGGGATGAGAGATACAAGAGCCCGACCGTATTTCTCTAGTCTAATGAATACAGGGACACATGAGATTTGTGATACAAAAGTGACAGAACATAGGGATACATTTGTTAGCCTACCATTATTTTATACGAGCGATGTATATGATGTTAGAACTATTGTAGAAAAACATTGGCATGTTTTAGGAATAGAAAATGAAATCAGTAATTTGGTTGGTGAGAGACCTAGGTTCTGTTATAAAAATGAGCTAAATTTGAAAAGAATTTTATGTCACAAGACTCGAAGTGAGCAGTATACACATTCCACTAACACAACTCCTTGTTACAACTGTAACCAGTGTGGTTTTATAAATACTGACACTATATTTAAACTACCGGTTTCAGGTAGAATTTTTAATTTTTTCACTGGCACCACATGTAGGACAGAAAATGTCATTTACTTAGCCCAGTGCTGCTCCTGTACAGCGTTTTACATTGGTAAAACAAACAGACAGTTGAGAGAAAGGATTAGGGAGCATGATTATAGTATGAGGATAGGTGACGAGCGGAATGCCCTAGCTAAACACTATAAAGCGAGGGGCAATACACACAAATTTAGTTTCTTTGTCCTACAAACCGTCGGTTATACCCCTAGGGGTGGGGATTTAGAAACCCTTACCCTGGAATTGGAGACTAAATGGATCATTAGATGTAAGGCTGACCATCCCCCTGGTCTCAATGATAAAGTCAGCCTACACCCATTTTTAAAGAAAAGGAGACTAGGAAGAGGGTTGAAGCATTAAAATCTTTTAGTAAAAGCCTCCCACTTGTATAATCTTTTTTCACTCAATAAATAATTTTGTAGGCAGTACAGTTAGTTGGTAGGTACATATACATTTTATAGGAGTTATGTTTTGAGAGAACTATGTGTATTTATGAAATAGTATCCTACAACTGTCATAACACTAAAGATATATTATGTGTTATAGTGCTATGAACCACAAGTATCTGTTGAAAACTGAAACATCTAATGTGCAAAGTTCAATAGTTTTAACATATTTAATTTTAGGCATATATATACACATATTTTTTATAAATGTAGATTAATTAATGTTATGGTCTTTTTAATTAATACTTTGCATTATATTTAGAGATATATATGAAATTCTAACATCAAATACTTACTATGTGATATAGTACCATCTTGTGGACAAATAATGAATAACATGTATTTGTGTTGGAAATTGAAATAATGTGCACAGTTTGACAGTTTTAAATGTTTTTATATATATTTTCATATATATTTATTATTAAGTATATATACATTCTATACATATGTAGATTAATTAAGATCAGGAATCATTACATTTAATATCTTACATTATATAAGCAAAAAATTTTTAAAATTGATAAATTAATTGTTTTTAAAATTGATCAACTAATTGTTTTATTGGTTTATTGGCTTATTGGTCTGAGTATATATGGACTGTTCTTGCTAAATCTTTTGTACAGTCTGAAGAGGCCCTTGTTGGGTGAAAGCGCTAACTGAATAAATAACGTTCCTGTTTCATTCATTTGAGTCGTTGGATCTTTTTACTTTTGGCTGAATTATGCTGTTGGGAGCTCTTTTTAAAACGCCAGCCGAAGCGTTCCTATACTGATTGATTTGCTGTTTTTTATACATTTATTAGGAACGCTGCTTCTCCTGTGGAATACTTTTGCTGTTTTATTTTACTAGTCATTAACATTAATTTCATTTGACGAGTGCTTCCTGTTAGTTATGCTTTTATTTACATTGTCTACATGGTATACTAGTGCAAGTTAAATTTTAGTTGTAATGCTAGCAGCCTTGTCCTAAATGCGTATTACTTCCTATGTCCTAAGTATAAAGACCGCTTGTTTTTAGCTCATAGTAAATTAAATACAGCTGATTCTAATTACTACACTGGGATAAAGTAATGGATCAAGTTTCAGTGTTATATCTGTAAGACCACTTGTTTTACCTCATGGTTAATTGAACACAGCTTATTTTTATCACTATAATGGGGAAAAAATGGAGCAAATTTCAGTGCTATACTTTATCTTTCAGCTGAAACAATAGCTCCAGTGTTGGCTACATCTCGCTGTTCCACTCTACTGTAGCATGTGCCACGTGTTTGGTGCACACATTAAAACTAAATACTTTACTGGGAAAAAAGAACGGAGCGAATTTCAGTGCTATACCTTAACTTTTAGCTGAAACAATAGCTCCAGTGTTGGCTACATCTCGCTGTTCCACCCTACTGTAGCATGTGCCACGTGTTTGGTGCGCACATTAAAACTAAATACATAGGCTAAAACTCGTGTGTATCATACACTCTTTTTAGCAACTGTACTGCTTCTGTAATAGTGTTAGAGTACTGCTAAGCTAGTTATACTTTGTATTTGTTAAAATATATAACATCCTAGAATGATATATGAAATGTTGCTGTAGAACTAAGTGTGAATTACTTTGTTTGGCAACTGAGAGAGTTTGCTACTGTGTAGAGCATAAAGTATTGTAATATCACTGTTCTTACTTGTGCTAATTGATCCTGACATTGCTTTTTCCATATTTACCCTGCTTTTCTCAATTCTTTCTCTTAGTGTACTGTCCCTGATAATAACTTGTCCAGCCCATCCCTGTTTAGTCCTTAACAAGGCTATCTTCCAACAGACAAAATCTCTGCACAAAACATATGTGAGGCAACTATTTGTAAACAGGAAAGACTTGTATGTTTCCATTCTGTACAACCTTTAACATATAACAAACAATTGCAGAAGTCGCTCTGCTAAGCTATTTTAAAAACAAATATCTATATTATGTTAATTTAACAGGAGCAGGCAACTGGTAAATGCATTTGTTCCCTTTTGCTTCATTCAGGATAACAGCTGTTTGGCATTATGGGTATTTCAGTTAAACATGGGCTCTCCCACTTAGCCCTAACAACATTAGTGGTATCACCCCATGATACTTATAATTTTCCCTCTCCCCTAGTAACTTCTACAAATTACCTTTAAAGCAGTAACTGTGTTATATGTTATTGTTTCACATATAGTTTCCTTACCTAGGATCTAGTTTGGAGATTGTTTTTTTGTGAACAGGGTGCCAGTGCACTCTGTTCCACCCTCGCTTTGCTCAGGCTCCACTTCACTCCCCTACCCTACCCCCTTTACCACTCACCTCTGCTCTTACTAGGTTTATACATATACACTCTATCCCCTACCAATCAAAAGTTTGCTACCTTAAAAATCCCTTCCCACTCATAGATTACTGCCATTTCCCCCTTAACAATCCCCTCCCAATCATAAATTACTGCCATTACCCCTCCCTCAATCCCACCTCTACTACCTCATAGAATTCAAACTCACCTTAACCCTTAAGTACCTCCCTTCCCTTAATAGAAAAGTCTATATCTTACTAGTTCACTCTTTAATATCCTATCAACATAAATAAGTAATCCCTGAAAATACCTCAAATGGCAACTCTAATACCTCCTCCGCAATCATTTAAACCTGCCCCAGCCCAAATACTTAATTTATCAAAATATTACTTTCTCTTCCTCATAGCCATACTAAAGCTACTAATAATAATAACCTTTTTCACTTTATCACACTCCAACCCCATGAAACCACCTCCATTCCACTCCACCTCAAACATCCATCCCTTCAACTTGAAACCATGTAATATTTATATAGGTAGCTCCTTATTTAATATTACAATCTATACCCAAGATACACTGCCAAAATCTTTCTATTCAGACTCAACTACTATATCCAAACTTTACTAAATATCTGAAACACATAATCCAAACTCTATCTAGGCTTACACTGTGTGGGGACATACATCCAAATCCTGGCCCAACTCACCATTCCCAACCTCAACAATTCCCCCTTCCTCAACACTACACCCTAACCAGAAAACAAACACTAATCCACCACCAATCATCTCCACTACTGACAAAAAAGACCTACTAATACTTAACATGAATATAAGGAGTATAAACAATAAACTTCATGACCTCGATGTCAACTTAGCTCTCTACTCACCAGACATTGCTCTACTCACAGAGACCTGGTTAAAACCCAACACCAACAGTAATGAAATACTACCCCCAGTCTATAATATTATACGCTCTGACAGAATAAATAAATAGGGTGGTGGTGTTGCTCTACTATATAAAAAACACATCTCCATTGAAACACTATCTGAATAAACCTTTGAAATTGAAAATTCAAAAATGCTATATACCAGACTAAAAATCAAACCAAAGAAATGCATTTATATCATAGGTCTTTACATGCCACCAGGTGATAATATCTCAGCACTAGAAAACTCATATTAACCTACATGGTTTCTCACAACTCATTCAAGTTCCAACCAGAATTAATAAAAAATCAGACAAAAACTCCACCCTGGACTGGATGTTAACAAACAGACCAGCCTTTTACCCCCCAATCAGGTTGTTTACCTGACAGCTTCAGTGATCATTTACACACTTTTCTAGTCAGAAATAAAACACTGCAAAACAAACAATCCATTATCCTACAAATAAGGAAGAAAAGGCAACTAAATCCCTACAAACTTATAGAAAGCCTCAAATACTGCAACTGGTCATCTTTAAAAAAAAACTTCTCATGCAAGATGCAATAATTCACTTCAATACCACTTTCCTAGCCATTCTAGACTCACAAATACCAATCAGAAAAAAAAATGTGTCAAAGCTAACTATGCCCCTTGATTAAAAAAAGAAACACTACATCTCCTCAGGCTTCAAGATAAATCACAGTCTTCCTGGAAAACAAATAAATCCCAACTATCATACCAAACCTATTGAGAACTTTGGAATAAAGATAAAAAACATATTAAAACTGACAAAATCAATTTCTATATGGAAATACAACCCAAGCATCACAAAAACCCACAAAAATTCTGGTCTGCAATAAATAATATCCTTAACCCTGGGAAATAGGACCCCCCCCCATCAACTCAGAAAACATAGCCACCCAATTTAACAAATATTTTACAGAAACCATCCT
Organism: Protopterus annectens; assembly: GCF_019279795.1. Classification (NCBI taxonomy): domain Eukaryota; kingdom Metazoa; phylum Chordata; order Ceratodontiformes; family Protopteridae; genus Protopterus; species Protopterus annectens. The sequence continues at coordinate 29,542,850 of NC_056739.1, read as the reverse complement.
TGAACTAGCTAAAAATCAAACATCATTAACAAATAAACCCTTCCTCCCTACTCCTACCACCGCACCAATCTTCTCACTGCAACGAGTTCCAACCGATACTATCAAAAAACTCCTGAAAAAGCTAAAGCACACTACACTAGCTGCAGACGGTCTACCCAGAGAATACTTAAAACTAACAGCAGATATCATAGCATACCCCATATCTATACTAATCAACAGAGCAATAGCTGAACACAAAGTCCCATCCATTTGGAAAACCACGTATATCATTCCTCTTCATAAGGGTGGTCCATCAACCGAGCTAAACAACTATAGACCAACTGCTATACTGTCACCACTCTTCAAAATTCTAGAAAAAGTTATTCATAAGCAAGTAACTGACTACCTACTAAATAACAAACTTCTAACCAATACCCAACATGGTTTTAGACCATTCCATAGCACAACTACTGCTCTTTTGTCCTTTACTAACACCATAAATCTCCACAGAAGTAATAATCACTTTGTCTCTACCATCTTCTTAGATATATCAAAAGCTTTTGACATGGTCTCCCATACCCACCTTCTCAGCACCCTCCCAGACCTCCAGTTCAGTAATTCCACCTTTGCATGGTTCCAAGATTATCTCACAGGCTGTCAACAAGCTATCTCATGGCAACAAACCCTATCACCCTTATTACCAGTCAAACTTGGTGTCCCCCAAGGCTCCATATTAGGCCCGGTCCTTTTCTCCATATTTACTAACTATTTCTACATCACAACCTCTCATGCATCTCCCATCCAATATGCAGATGATTCGACTGTAATATGTTCTGTACCCTCCCTCTCGGAACTGCAAACACGTATCCAGAAAGCCTTTCAGGATGTAGAGACCTGGCTAACTAATTCTAAGTTAATCTTAAACCCCCCAAAAAACAAACTATTAATAGTCTCCCCTACCAAAATTACCCCCTCCCCTAACTGTTTCCACATTACCTCCCACAACAAAACCTGCATAACCCCCTCACAACACACTGAGCTGCTTGGAGTTGAAATTGACCACAAACTTAGATATGGTATTCAAATATCTCAGACAATTAAAAAGGTACATTAAAAAACTATGTACCTTATATAGGAATGAAAACTTCTTTACAAGTGATACCAGAATAGCCATAGCCCAAACACACCTACTCTCCACTTTATTATATGCAGCTCCCATTCTTACTAATCTTAAGAAATCTGAACTGCAAAAACTCGAAATCTGCTACAATAAAATATCAAGATTTGCCACTAATTCCTCAGCTAGATCTCATCACTGTCTAGCACTCAAGCAGCTAAATTGGCTAGAATTTCTACAACTCCTACTCTATATACAACTCTCTGTGGCCCACAACATTCTTTCAGAGCCAGATAAAATACCTGCCCTACAAACTCTTCTGCAACCCTATGCTACTAATAGACCACTTCAATCCTCCACCAGAAGCCACACCCAAACTCATATGGCCAAAAATCAAGCAGCTAGCTCCCTCTACTCTAACTATATAGGTAAACTCTGGTATGTACTACCATCCAATCTTACCTCCATTTCATCAATTACAACTTTTAAACCAGCCCTAAAAAACTATCTACTTAGGAAATGGAGCTGCCCATGTACAACCTCTGGATAAGGTCCAAATGTCCATCTACACTTGTTGCTCTTCAATTCCTCTACTATCTCACTACCTATCGCAATTCTCTAGAGAGGAATATCCTAGTTAAACAAAGATAGTATACTCCCTGTATTTATAATCTTTAGACTGCTTTCTTATTCATTGTTTATACTTAAAATTATATTTAAATATATTAAATGTAAATATGTAACAGACCATCATTTTTCCTAGAAACATCTTAAAACATTATAAGTGCTACTTGCATTGATTTGTTGTTTCTTGTTTGTATTGCACTGTTGTATTGTATTGTATTGTACTGTTGTATTGTATTGTATTGTACTGTTGTATTGTATTGTATTGTACTGTTGTAATGTATTGTATTGTACTGTTGTTTCTGAAGCTTTTCTTCCCAGGCCTCTGTTGAAAAAGGACATGTGTCCAGTCAGACTTTCCTGGTAAACAAATGTAAAATAAAAATAAAATACAATAAAATAAAAATAAATAATATGTAGGACGTATACATTTTGTTGATTATCATGCTCTGTTATTCAATGCATATAGGAAGATGTGCTACATTATTCAATGCATATAGGAAGGTGTGCTACATTATTCAATGCATATAGGAAGGTGTGCTACATTATTCAATGCATATAGGAAGGTGTGCTACATTATCCAATGCATATAGGAAGGTGTGCTCTGTTATTCAATGTATGTAGGAAGGTGTGCTACATTATTCAATGTATATATGAAGGTGGGCTACATTATCCAATGCATATAGGAAGGTGTGCTCTGTTATTCAATGCATATAGGAAGGTGTGCTACATTATTCAATGCATATAGGAAGGTGGGCTACATTATCCAATGCATATAGGAAGGTGTGCTCCATTATTCAATGTATGTAGGAAGGTGTACTAATTATTCAATGCATATAGGAAGGTGTGCTCTGTTATTCAATGTATGTAGGAAGGTGTGCTACATTATTCAATGCATATAGGAAGGTGTGCTACATTATTCAATGCATATAGGAAGGTGGGCTACATTATCCAATGCATATAGGAAGGTGTGCTCTGTTATTCAATGTATGTAGGAAGGTGTGCTACATTATTCAATGTATATAGGAAGGTGGGCTACATTATTCAATGTATATAGGAAGGTGTGCTCCATTATTCAATGTATGTAGGAAGGTGTACTCATTATTCAATGCATATAGGAAGGTGTGCTCCATTATTCAATGTATGTAGGAAGGTGTACTAATTATTCAATGCATATAGGAAGGTGTGCTCTGTTATTCAATGTATATAGGAAGGTGTGCTCTGTTATTCAATGTATGTAGGAAGGTGTACTCATTATTCAATGCATATAGGAAGGTGTGCTCCATTATTCAATGCATATAGGAAGGTGTGCTCTATTATTCAATGCATATAGGAAGGTGTGCTCTATTATTCAATGCATATAGGAAGGTGTGCTCCATTATTCAATGCATATAGGAAGGTGTGCTCCATTATTCAATGCATATAGGAAGGTGTGCTCCATTATTCAATGCATATAGGAAGGTGTGCTACATTATTCAATGTATATAGGAAGGTGTGCTCCATTATTCAATGTATATAGGAAGGTGTGCTCATTATTCAATGCATATAGGAAGCTGTGCTCCATTATTCAATGGATATAGGAAGGTGTGTTCCATTATTCAATGTATATAGGAAAGTGTGCTCTGTTAGTCAATGCATATAGGAAGCAAACATTTTTGCTGATTAACATGCTCCATTATTTAATGCATATAGGAAAGTGTGCTCCATTGTTCAATGCATATAGGAAGGTGTGTGTATGTGTGTGTATGTGCAATGCCCCAGTTACCTATGCCTGGTGGTTAGAATTACTCAGGTTCAAACCCTGAACCTTAGTTACAACAGCCTGCATTCTATACCCACACCACCACCACTTGGTTTTCTGGCAAATCAGTGAGAATGGAATTCACTAAATAAGGATAGCCCTTTAAATTTCAGTCTTCCTATCTTTTTAGGAAACACATGGTAAGACAAAACACTATTTTAGCAACTTTCTAAGATTATACAAGCAATATTTAAAATATGTCCCTGGTTTTGGACCCCCCCCCCCAGAATAAATGTTGGCTTTTCCCAGATTTCCTCTTCTGTGAAATTGAGAGATTTTGTTGTGTCAAGTGGATGGTGCAGTGGTTGTGTTGTTGTCTTATAGCAAGAGGTTCTCTGGTTTGGTTCTTGGCTGGGGTGCCTTCTGTGCAGAGTGTATATGTCCTCCCTACATTTGTGTGGGTTTCTACCAGGTGCTCTGGTTTCCTCCCACGTTATAAAGACATGCATCTAGAGCATTTCTCCCTGAGCCTCTGCTGAAAATTAGCTTTGTCCCAAGTCAGACTTTCCCAGTAAACAAATGTTAAATAAAAAAAATTACAAGGCTCTGAGAGCTTCAGGGGAAGGGAAGTTTAGTGCTGCATATTCCAAGTTTGTTTGCATTGTTAGTAGCAAAACAGGTAGTTGCCTTGCATTTGATGAAGAAGGCTGTGGGTTCTACTCCCACAGTATGCAGATGGATTGCTGATACTGTGCTGTGTTGTACTTTAAAGGAAGTGGATGCTGCAGTCCTGTGAATGTCCTACTTTGGAGGAGTAACCTAGTGACTATGAACCTGTTATCAGTTTGCCATCCATTCCCTATTGCAATATTACTAGCTTATCATTTTTAATGTAACATAGGCAATTTATTCTTCAAGGGCAACAGCCACTTTATTTGTAGATGAAATGATGAAATATAAAGCTGTTTCCTAGCAGCAACCTCTTCATTAGTTAGAGATCCCTTTAATGTGGAATTATTTAGATGACTTACTTCTGCAGAGATTTTGCATATTTACTAATATTGGTGGATTGTAATGACAGAAGTTTGAGTGACCTTTTATGGTTGAAATTTTCTGAAATGCATAGTTTTGTCATTATTGATTCATACATTTTGTTTCATTGTTACTAGAAGACTGTTCAAAACTACAAATTTAAAACACATTCTAACAACTGGTGCTGTATTATACAAGGAATATAATTTAATACAATCAGTAAGGTGAATCAAAGAATTCATACATGTATGCATGGCCCTAAAAATGTGTTTGAAATCAGCCCAGAGGAAAGTGTGAAAGGTTCAAAATCATGGGCAAATTTTAAACTTTACTCTTGTCACCAAAGCAATGGATGAAGGTAAAACCTGGCCAAGCCTTTTGACACAATCCCCTACTCAGGTGTAGTACAAAAGATGAATAATGTAGGAGAAAACACTTGCAACACCAGCTGGATTGTCAACTTACTCACAGGATGCAGGAGATCAAAACAGGGGAAGAGACCAGTCACCAATGGTGTCCCCTAGGGTTCAGTGCTGAAACTTTTTCTGTTTGGCATATACATCTCAAAAGTAAAAAGAAATACCAAAGGGCTTTGGCCAGCTAAGCTTGAAATGACTGGAAGCTAGGAGCAGTTATTGAATCCCCAAATGACTTAACCATCATGCAGGAAGATTTGTCCCAAATAATAACTGGTGTCAAAATCATGACAATGCCCTCTGAGAACTGACCCAATTCTTTGGCATTTGGGAACTTGTGTGTACAGTGATCTAACTTTAGATCTAGAGATGTTGTCCCATTTACAAAGCTCTCATTAGGTCAATCATTTTGTATAAGCCCACTTTGGCATGTATCTGTCCAGCCCCATGCAACAATTGGAATACCTTCAGAGATACCTTACTAAAAGGATACAAGTCCAAACAATAGGTCGTGCATGGACCACCACATAGATTTATTACTATACTCAGTATCCTACAGAGTGCTTAGAGGTGACGTGTCTGGCATGCAAGGCATCCTCTGACCTAATACAGATGTACCTACTTAATGTCAGCAAGTCAAATAGCATAAGAAATACTCAGTCCAGGTATCTAAACTGAATGTTGTGGAGAGATGGATATATATCACAGAGGCTACCACTGTTCCAGAACAGACTATCCATAAAAATAAAACAAAGCTCATCCATCCATATTCAAATGCAACTTGGATCTAAGGATGGGTAATAGAAAATGTACTCCAGGATTGCCCCTCATGACACTAATGGATAGAGGCAGTTCCTAAATGCTGCATCCCTTACAAGGGTCCCCTCAAACTGTCTATGGTATGATCACAGTTGTTCTCACTAGGGCTAATATACAATTATCAGCCATGGGGATAGCTAAGACCAATCAGAAAATGTTAATTCAAGCACCAAAAGGGAATTGGCTAAGCTTAAAATGTCCTCCAAGTGAACCTATGTTGTGGTAGTAAATAGTTATAAAAATTGCCCTTTTTAGATCACTAAATGCCCCTCTCACCCCCCCCCCCCCGTCCTCAACAGTTTCCGGAGCCTATGCCTGTTACAATAATATTCACATTTATAAATACATAGTCTAAAATCTGATGAAATAAGCTTCCCCTTTCTTCACAACTACTATAAACATATAATGTTATAAATCTATATACTTGTTCTTTCCATTTAAATCCACAGTGGTTAATCTTCCCATTTTTGCTAAAGTTACATCTAATATCTTTACTGTATTTCTGCAGAATACAGCTATTCCAGAACATCTCTCATTTCCCAAATTCCAGATTATCTTTCCCCATAATTTCTCTGTTTGTAATCTTTCATTTGTTAAAAATCTGCTGTCTTCTAATATAATTATATCTGCATCATATGTATTACACCACTGCCAAATCCCTCTTTTTCTTACCATATTCTTAATACTATTCACATATACAGAAGGTACACTAAAATTTATTTTCATAGGATCATATGAGGTTACTAGGATATTGGCCCTGAGGCTCTTATAAGCCTAGCCAAGAGTTTAGCCCATTTGTAGACAAGTTAGTACCCAAAGCCCCTGTCCAGCATGGACACAGGTGGAATCCCAGGGGTGTATTTTCTGTTTCCCATCCAGTTATCCAGGTTGTGTTTAAAAAGGGATAATGAGGTACTCTGCTTGATGTAGAGAGAGAGTCTAGTCCACAGATGGGAGAGTCTCTGGGACACAAATATGTCCCGCCAACAAGTTGTACTGATGTGATAGACCAGGGTGTGGTCATGCATACGGGTTGCTTGAGTGGAGCTTGACTTGCGGATATGCAGCAGTCGCATCAAGGCAGGGTCTGAGATCGCTTTGTATGCCAGGCAGAGGTCACCTCTAAGGAGTCTGTATATCTACAGCATTTGTGTATTTGGTGTCCTTGACCACCCGTTCTTAACTTATCTGGGTGCTTCTTTTGAGATTGCAGACATATGTGAAGAAGGCCTTATGATTGTCTCTAGTAGATATACCCAATTTGGTGTCTAAGTTGGCTTTAGAGGATTTCACTAATGCTCTTATTTGCTTGTTCAGGCTAAGGAGAGATTGCTTCCAATTGGGCACCTGCTCCTTCTTGGGTCCTGTACAGTATTTTTTCCTTTTGTTATGTAGTTTATTTATTGCAGATGTCCACCAGACAGGTTTATTAATCCTTGAGGAGGATGATTTTGTCCTGTCAGGAATTCCTGATTCCATGCATCTATATACGTGGTTGTATAGTACTTTGGTGTAGATTTGGACAGTGGTGCCAGTTCCTACAGTGGGGGAGGGGGCTGTGAAGCTGTTTATATCATCCCTCAGGAGGTTGAAATCAGCTTTGGAGAAGTTTTTTTGTTTGACCCTAGCTAGAGGGGGTCACGGGAGATGGTGACTTAGAAAGTGACCGCTTTATGGTCAGATCTTACCAGGGAGGGATGATACCATAGGGTGCTGCAGTGGTTACTCATGTTGGTTACTACCAAGTCCAAGATATTTTCATCTCTTGCGGGGGTATTGAATAGCTGTTCCAAGGTGTTTGCATTGATAAGATTGAGGAATCTCTGGGCATTTGTGTTTGGGCATGAGTAGTTTTTCCAATCTATGGTTGGGTAATTAAAGTCACTCAGGATCAGGGTAAAGGGTTGAATCTTGATAGATTTGAAGAGGTCCAGATAGGTAGAGTGGGCATCTTGAGTCAAATTTGGTGGCCTGTAGCTAGCTATAATTTGAATAAGAGTATTATCAATGGTTAACTGCACCTGGAGTGTCTCCTGTGCGTCATACTGTTTGACCAGCCTGGAGGTGTGTGTGTCTTTACTATATATTGAAACTCCACCTCCTTTGGCTTTGCTGCCCACATTTTGGGGTCTGAATGTATGATAGGGTGAGTAACCAGGTAAGGCTGGGCTGTTCTCTGGAGCTTTGGACCAGGTTTCTGTGACTGCACAAATGCCAGCATCTTCAAGGGTTAAGAATGCTTGCAATGAGTGCAGTTTCATGTTTAGACTCCTAGCATTTAGCAGCATGGCCTTTAATTTGCATTTTGTTGAAATTTTTATGTTGGAAGTATTGACCTCATGACTTTTCCTAAAAAAGGCACTATGGGGGAGGCAACGGCCTTTGCTAGAAGCCTGAAGCCCAAGTGAGACAGATGCAGGCCATCTCTAGCAAAACATTGTGGTCTGTCGATCATATCTTCCCATGCTGTCAGGTACTGGATCCTCCTGGAATGACACCAGAAACTAAGCCAATTGTTAAAGTCAGCCATTTTCTGTTTGTATTGAGGTGTCCTTCTGGGTGATGGTAGAATGCTGATTAAGGCTAGGGACATACCTGCCTGGGACACATATTCAGCGAGCTCAGTCATGCCTCTCTTCATTTTCCCCTTTTCCCTAGGTTTGTGTTTTATAAGATATAACTAATTAGGCTAGCTGCCTTAATGAGCCATTCTAAGTCTAACCAATTTCTTTCCCAAAAGTGAATGTCAGACATTGCACTTTGTGTTTGTGAGTCAAACACCTTAGCCATTATACTAACCCCCAGCAGTTAGCTGTATATATTTTTTCATCCATTTTCATTCTTTATTATTTTGCACTTGTCCCTTTACATTTTCTGCATTTTACCAATAGAATTCTATTTTTTTCTTTTACTATCTCCCAATTAATGTCTTCATCACTTATTTCAGAGCCTTTTTCTATGTGCTCTATTATTTTTTCTCATCTAATTTTTCTTCTATTTTTACTACTAAAATTTCTTTTCTTTTTTCCATTTTGCTCTGTTTTTTCCTTAGTCTTATTTCCATTTTTTACAAACCATCCATAAATGTCCAAATGTGTTACTTTCATAGATTTCAATTCACATTTTTTGTATCACATCCCATTTCCCCACAAATATAACATTTTCTTCTATCACAGTTACTTAGCAAATGTCCTTCTTTTCTACAAAAAAACATGTTTTGGGTTGTCCCCAGTATTTTACAACACCCCTATTCTCCTCCACACTTATCATGCTTGGTAAATGTATATTTTTTTCTCTTTCTATTTTTAACACAATATTACTATCCCACCCCCCCGACCATAAACCCCTTTTATCATAAACGTTTGCAATGTCCAGTGTTTCTTTACATAAAGTTTTCAAATGTCCTTTCAAACTCTCTCTTTCCACCTCTGTTTGAAATTGTACATGAATTTTCTTTTTTTTCTCTGTTAAATGCTTTTATCACATAAAGATTCCATGGGTTAAAGTCTTTCCTTTTTTCATATTCTCCATGAAAGTTTTCCAATGGAAAAAACAGTCTGAAATATGTCACAAAATGTCTCTTTGTTAATAATAATACATTCTCTTACCTCATATGCTTTCACACCCAAAGGAGCTATTGAATTATCCCACCTGTCTATTTTTTGTCTTCTTTTCTTTTAATCCTTACCATGTAGTTCTGTTTTTTTTATTTTCTTCTGCCTTTTTCTTTTGTGGTACTTTCCTTTGGCTTTTTTTTACTTTCTCAGTATCATCTTTGCATCCTCCTTTTGTATTTTTTCCATAATGCCCCCCTCCCCCCAGAAACATCTCCTTCATTTTCTGTCTCACTCTGCATCACCATTTCTTTAAGTAAATCATCCTGCAACTCATCTGACTGGAGGGTTATAATTATACATCCTTCTTTGCTGACTCATCTCTATCAGACAGATTTCTATGAAATAACTCTACAGAATCTGCACACATTCTTCACTCTCAATATTGTTTTTCTCCTCCATTTCTCTCACCACTCCATCATCTCCTCATTTCATCATCTGTCCTCCTGCTTCTCTGGGCTGCCTCTGCACCTGGAATGGAAACAGGAAGAAGTGCTTATGCAAAATGGGTCCCACTCACAACAATGATGAGTGGGGGAAGTTCTCAGATGTCTGTGCCAAATTTCCCCTAGTAGTATAAATACGACCTCAGGTCTCACCTGATAAGAAGCCACTAGTATACTAGGAGTAACCTGGTCAACAAAGGATAAATATAATAACTAAATTACATCAGCTATGGTGAATGACATTAAGATGCATCTCATACCTGGGATTGTCCCCCTGAGTACATTGGTTAGTACTAAATCAAGGACATACCCTTCCTGTTTGTGGCCTTCTCTCAGTACTCAAATCCAGCACCCATCAGGGTTTCCACTGGACTCTCTTCTCTTTCCTTATGTATGTATGTAGGTAAGGATGTATATATGCAAGAATATATGTTAACTGGGTAATAGACTGATTCAAAAGGACCAATTCAGCTACAGAAGACATAAACTTAAATGAGGGTTATTTTTCTAAACTGCATAAAAGTACAGTAAGATAAATTCAATTGAAAAATAGAGCGACTAGTGGTACAAATCAGAAGGGCAGCAAATATACAAGGTAGGGTAAGTTAAACAATAGGGGATTCAAAGAGTAGGCTGTTTTGTTCTTTATCTTTTGTTGATCTGGTTAGATCCACTAGGCTAGTGGCCACTTTTTATGGGAGAATCAAAAACAATGATTTTAAATCCAAGAAACCAAAAAAGTAAACCAACATTGAAGTCACTCCCATGGCAAAAAATAATGTAAATATTTGCTAAATATCCAGTGTGGCTCACTTTGGATATTTGGCAAAGATTTACATTATTTTTTTTTTCTGTGAGAGTGACTCCAATTGGTGGTTTAGTTTTTTTGTTTCTTCTTTTCAGGGGAGACACATGGTGGTATTGACACCACAAGAGGAATTTTGGCCAGGGAATCCTGGAACTTCCCCTAATCTTTTTGATCTTTTACATCCACCTGACCTACCACCAACTCAAACAGAAGGGACCTCATTTAGCAATTCATCAGTAAGATAACATACTCAGGATTGCAACACCACCTAATGCTACATTGCAGTGTCAGACACCTGAGCACCTTGAGTGGAATAGAACCCCCAGCCTTCAGATCGTCCACCACCAAAGGCCACTGGCAGAACAGATACAAATATTTAATATTTCTCACATAGAAATAATAATAACAATTATAATACATATATATATGCGCAAGACGGAAGAAAAAAGTGCAGTGGTGCAGCAGTTAGTGTTGTCACCTTACAGCAAGAGATTCTCCAGTTTGATTCTCAGCTGGGGTACCTTCTGTGCAAAACTTGCATGTCCTCCCTGTGGTTGTGTGCATTTCCTCCAGGTGCTCCAGTTTCCTCACACATTCCAAAAATGGCAATGAAACACACCACGTTCCCACATTTGTAGAATTTAATAAAAGTAGCAGCAGCAAAGCTTTCGAGACACAAGCTCTTTTTCAATGCATAAAATACATCATGAAAACATCCTTATTTAAATAATCAGCCAGCCAATAATTACACAGCATAAAACATGTGACTAAATTAAAGCAATATTAAAAGCAGTTCTTCTATATTATCAGATTTATACTCAATATTAAAAAATAGCATCATACATAATATTATAAAAGCTGTTATAAGACATGTTTGCAAGCCATCAAATAAATTCTTGCTTGGCTCTCAAAACAGGTTTAATAGTATTAGCTGAGTTCAAACCAGATAATGTATCAGACCTAAAGTAGTTTATCCATTTATATTCAGCCAGCTCTGTGGCATTTGCAATATCTCCACCATGCAAATTTAAAGATATATATTTTGCAAAATTCTAAACTTGAACTTATGTTGTATCCCCTTTGCTAAAATGTGTTTAAATAGGGCATTAGTTTCCACACCCCTATGAATGTTAGAAAGATGAGCGCCAATTCTTTCTTTCCAAAAACATGCATCTGGAGTGTTTCTCCCCTGGCCTCCACTGAAAATGGGTTCTGTCCTTAGGTGTGAAATAAGTTATACTCAGCAGATGAATGTATTAGGATGAAATAAATGGGCCAACAACAAAGGTTAGCTGGAGGATTATGTAATTTCAGGAATATGAAAGCAGTGGGATGCAAACCTTTTTTATGAATGTGTGTATGTATGGTGCATTCCTAAATTCATCTATTTACCCAGATTATGGATTTCTGCTGGCTATTATATCACATTGTTTAGGTAAAAGATTAGAGAAAGCTAGGTTGGAGGTGGGTAGGTTACTGGTGGGCCTAGCTATGAGAGGAACATTGCAAGTAGAGAAATAGATATGATATGGAGTGGTATTAATTGATAACCTGTGACTGATGGGGGTGCCACTTTTAGAGGTCTTGTATACGGCCGAGAGGGAGAGAGAAGGGCATCATTGTGTTATTGCTGAGGTAACCAGTTATCAGATGTTATTTTGGCATAGTTGTGATATTAATGGAGTGGCAGATGGATGAAGGTGCAGTTAAAATTAGAGGTGGTTTGCAGATCCTTAACATTCTTAATGGAGCTGTATACAAGTAGCGTTACACTATGTCCATGTTGTGGCTGCAGAATGGGCTGATGTGGCAAGTTACTGGAATATTCTCCTGTGGCCATGTAGTAAGCCTGACCTAATTTTACCTTTAATGCTAGTTAGGTGCAAGGACAAGTTTATCCAGGGGTCAGGGGTGACACTTAGATACATGAAGGAATGGATGTGTTCAATAGTTTAGTTGTTGAATGTCACAAATTTAATAAGGGGAGGTATGCTCTCTCATCTTTCTGGTAAATCAAAAACATCAGTTTGCTTTTTCAGCATTAAGTGGTAGTTGTTCATCAGATAATCAAGGATGTAGCTTACTGAGAGTGACTTGAAGATTATATAAAACAGATACATGACTAGAAGTAAATTAAAAAGGACAAGACAAATGTCAAAGTATGAAGTCTGGAAGCTCCTTAATCTTATTTTCAGCACTTTCCAAGTCATTGTTGTAAAATGTTGTAAAATGCAAGTTGTCTTCCTCCTTTACCATTCAGTAGTTATCTTGATTTTTCTATCTAGTGATTTTATACTATTACAATCACATCAATATCATAACATCAACAACTTAGGTTGTCGAATGCTAAATCATCTACACCTAAGCGTCGAACACTTAAAATAGCAAGTGCCCCCATCATCGAATTCTTTCCTCAGGAAAGAATTCAGGTGGCCATCCGTAAACAAAATAAACAAACACACCCAAACATAGTGGGGGGGGGCTTTGCCACCCAATATCTGCACCCCCACCCCCCAACTAAATATACCAACTCAGAGATTGCTCTACATTGGGGAAAGGGCCAATCCTCGATAACGGCCATGCAAATTCTTTCCCGAGGAAAGAATTTGATGATGTGACCATTTGCTATTGTAAGTGTTCAACGCTTAGGTGTCGATGATTAAGCATTCGACAACCTAAGCTGTTTAGAATTCAATAGGAACCCTTACAATCAGTATAGTCCATGCATCTCCATCTACCCTGAAAGGCCAACAATGTAGTTTGCCTTCCTCTTTCTGCATTATCAGCATCCTCCGCAGTGCATTTTATCTGTGCATTTTGTTTTCAGTGAATTGATAGTGTTGCAGTCTTTAAAATTCCAGTCAAATTCACACACACAAAAGTTTTTTTTTCTTTTTGCTGTTTATTGCCCCCTGTTGCCTGCTGATTATAAGCCCCCTTTCAACAAATAGACTCATTTGTTCCCAATCAACAGGTCAAGAGTTGCCTGGGAAGGTCACAATTTTGACAATCATCAGGAGTGATTTCTCTTTTTTATTTTTTATATTCTAACCTTAACCCCCTGAATCTACTTGACCAAATATTTTGGGGGGGGGTCATACAAAAGGCTGACCTTTGTGACTGTTCCCTTAGCCTTGTAAAGGGGGTTCCTTCCAAATAGCCCCTCCACATTGTGAAGCATGGCTCCCCGCTTTCCATGCAGCAAAATCACAATGACTGTATGCGCTATTGAGTATATGAAACCCTCCCTAACCCCCTAGGAATGGTAAGGGAGCCATGCTCTGCCTCTCCTCCCCCTTCCTGCCTGGCTCCCCCAGTGTTGGAACCTCTAACTGCCCCCCGGTCCCCTAGATTTCAGTAAGGGTTTCATTCCTCTATATACAAAAAATGATTATGACAAGAATTCAATGTCTAATTTTTTTCATGAGAAAAAAAGACTCCTTATCACACTGTGGAGGGAGTTTTTATATCCTGCACCTCCTTATTTAATGTAATAAACACTTTGGTCACTGCACCTTTGGAAATAGGAATTCCTACATTCGACAAATTCCTTTTGTGTGCATTTTCACTGTCATTCTTCACACTGACAGCACCCACCCCCCTTAGTATATACATCTGTCTTCGGTACATATTTCCATCTGTACCTTCTTTACACTTCCTGTTGCATTTGCACACCTAGATTGCAAATGATTCCAATTACATTATCCCAGTTTCAATCTCGCACTGCCCCTGCTCCTTTCTGCTTACACTGCATATACCTCCTTGTGACAATATGATATGTAGCTGACAGTCTGCACAATTCTTTGTTGCATGGGCTGGTAAACAGCACCTTTGTTCAAGGCCAAATCTCTGAGCAGTGAAGCTAGCACCCTCAGATATGCATTATTGTAACTTAGGGGTTAACAAAAATAACAATAGAGGTTGCAAAGGAAATATTCTTTCTATGGTAGTTGTGTGTGTCTGGGGGCAAACCTCTCCACAGGAAACAGCAGTCAAAATGCATTTTCTTGACTAATGAGATATTTGGACTTTGAACTGTGTTAATGTAACTCTCCTTCCTTCCTTCCTGATTAGCCACATCAGTTGTAGCATGTGACTGACTTTTTACCTACGCCATTTGTAATGCCGTCATTACACTCAACGCAGTAGCTTCTCCTTTACTTATTGCACCTTGTTTTCTTATTCTCTGTTCCTAACCCATGTGCTCCATTCAGACCTTTAGAAATGATGCTTCCCTTATCTCGTGCATTTTAGATTTAATGACTTGTTTTAATACAGGTACCCAATTTAGCATTCAGAATCAAACTTTCATCCTAGCTAAGATACAGGTGATCCCTGGCCTATAGCCTCCAGTTTTCTTATTTAGTTCTTTAATTGCATATCATTCCACCATTCTGCTTATATTACCAATCGGGAACCTCCTCACTGCATCATGTTATTGCATCTTTCCTTGGCCTATTTGATATTATTACTTTGACTGTCTCTATGAAAGCTATTGGTTTGTGTACCTTTGTATAAAACTTTTAGTTAGACTGTGTGTGATATACCAAACTGACTGGGTCAGGCTCAGTTACACTGTATCTGATTTACCACAATGACAGAATCAGGCTCAGTGACATTGTATCTGACATACCACATTGACTGAGTCACCCTCAGTTACACCGTATCTGATATACCACAATGACAGAATCAGGCTCAATGACATTGTATCTGATATACCACAATGACAGAATCAGGCTCAGTGACATTGTATCTGACATTACACACTGACTGGGTCAGCCTCAGTTACACTGTATCTGATATACCACAATGACAGAATCAGGCTCAGTGACATTGTATCTGACATTACACACTGACTGGGTCAGCCTCAGTTACACTGTATCTGATATACCCCAATGACAGAATCAGGCTCAGTGACATTGCTGATATACCACAATGACAGAATCAGGCTCAGTGACATTGTATCTGACATTACACACTGACTGGGTCAGCTTCAGTTACACTGTATCTGATATACCCCAATGACAGAATCAGGCTCAGTGACATTGTATCTGACATTACACACTGACTGGGTCAGCCTCAGTTACACTGTATCTGATATACCACAATGACAGAATCAGGCTCAGTGACATTGTATCTGACATTACACACTGACTGGGTCAGCCTCAGTTACACTGTATCTTATATACCACAATGACAGAATCAGGCTCAGTGACATTGTATCTGACATTACACACTGACTGGGTCAGCCTCAGTTACACTGTATCTGATATACCCCAATGACAGAATCAGGCTTAGTGACATTGTATCTGACATTACACACTGACTGGGTCAGCCTCAGTTACACTGTATCTGATATACCCCAATGACAGAATCAGGCTCAGTGACATTGTATCTGACATTACACACTGACTGGGTCAGCCTCAGTTACACTGTATCTGATATACCCCAATGACAGAATCAGGCTCAGTGACATTGTATCTGACATTACACACTGACTGGGTCAGCCTCAGTTACACTGTATCTGATATACCACAATGACAGAATCAGGCTCAGTGACATTGTATCTGACATACCACACTGACTGGGTCAGCCTCAGTTACACTGTATCTGATATACCATATTGTCTGAGTCAGCTGCCAGAATATTTCTTCCAATAGGTTGACTTATATGGGGATGATATTGTTATTTCCACTGCAGCCTTATTTACTGATTCTTGAGTGAGATTTAGCACACTCTCAGCTAATCTAAGCTTTCCTCATTCTTGACCACTCCCCCCAACTAACACCATATGTAGAAGCCTCAGCAGATAAAATGGCTGTTTCTTCACTGTTCTAATTTTTATCCCTTTCTTGTGCATTTTTACTCTCTTTTCTTACTACTCTCTGTCAGGAATTTGGAGTTTTTTCTTTTAACTAGGTTCTCATTTTCCAAGTTCCAGAGACGTCTATCATGCCACATTCTCCCTTCTCAACACTCCCTCTATTTTAGCTGCCTCTGCCATGTTTTCAGTTTCATCTTCCTGAGGCTTACTTTACGGCTCTGGTTTTAGGTTTATACCCTTCTTGTCCCATTGCCTACTTACCTTGTCTGTCTCTCCACTAACCTTGTAGTCCTCACCTTCCAAACATTCTGCCACACTCCTTCATGAGTTACACAACTCTGTTCAATCCCAGAATGCACTAGTATACAGCATATGCACTAATACATTATGTTAATGTTAACATAATTACTTTACAGTATAATTAGCAATTTGGCATGATCTATACCCTCACAACTTCCTTACATACTTCCTGATTCCCAGTACCCTTCACAGTAAACCCATTTCTGCCTAACAGCAAATTTTCCTACTAAAATTCCCGAAATGCTCCTCTCCCTAATTCTCTCAGCTCTTTGCCGGCAGCATATATCACTACCTCTATCCCTTTAATTTAATTTCCTACTTTCCATTCTAATTAACTGTCTTCCTGAGTTTAATTGCTTTTCAACTCCACTCTTCCCAGCAATAGCCTAGTCAGGACTGCTTTCACCTCCTTGTAGAAAACTTCTTACACCCCTTCATGTGGTTATGTTCTATTTGGTAGCTAAACACTGAGTGAATTTGTAGATGATCTCCATGCAAATATCTGAGTTTCAAAAAATCTTGATGACAGGAGCAAGGACTTCTAAAATGGGTTGAAAATATACAATGTTTCTGAAGTTTGATGGTGAGATTTAAATGCAGTGAACAGGATGTATGTAGACAAAGTTAACTTATGTTTCTTGTAATACCTACTTTAAGACACAAAGCTGAAATCTGTAACACACACTTAAATATGTAGTACTAATGTGTGTTTAGTTCAATCTCAAATGCACTGAGAAGAAGAAATAGGCAACAGTAAAACACACAACGACAAAGCTATCAGCAGCTATCTCTGTTTTTGTGTAGCATGAATATGGGATTGCAGCTGGAAGGGAGCTGTAAACCATACTAAATTATATGAAAGTAATTTACTTTCCTAAAATGTTGCTGCATGACTCAGTTGTATGATGCAACATGATCAGAAGCATGACTCAGTTGTATGATGCAACATGATCAGAAGCATGACTCAGTTGTATGATGCAACATGATCACACGCATGACTCAGTTTGTATGATGCAACATGATCAGAAGCATGACTCAGTTGTATGATGCAACATGATCAG
Source organism: Protopterus annectens (assembly GCF_019279795.1). NCBI lineage: Eukaryota > Metazoa > Chordata > Ceratodontiformes > Protopteridae > Protopterus > Protopterus annectens. The sequence continues at coordinate 29,525,069 of NC_056739.1, read as the reverse complement.
ACGCATGACTCAGTTGTATGATGCAACATGATCAGAAGCATGACTCAGTTGTATGATACAACACGATCAGAAGCATGATTCAGTTGTATGATGCAACATGATCAGAAGCATGACTCAGTTGTATGATGCAACATGATCAGACGCATGACTCAGTTGTATGATGCAACATGATCAGAAGCATGACTCAGTTGTATGATGCAACATGATTAGAACAAATTTAAGGGAACTGTATATATTAAGTCTTATTTCTGGGACTTTTGCAAACATATTTAAAAGTTTAAATTGTAACTATTTGTTTATCAGTGCTCTAATTATACTGTGTTATACAATGTTACTGAATTAGTGTTTTAAATGATCCTTTGTAGCAGACTTTGTAAGCAGTCAAGATATACTGATATTTATCCTCAAATTGTACTGGTAAAATGTTCCACATTTTCTATACAGAACCTAGGCAATGTCTGAATTTGATCTCCCTGTAGATCAACACATAACCCAAATTAAATTAGAAATAAAAAAATAAAATTAGCAATGCTATTATTCATTTTTTACAGATTCTGTTATCACATGCTTGCAGTGAATTTAAGCATGAAACATGGACCACTTATGACAGTATCCCCTTCTACTGCTAACTATGACCTCTTACCAGGGTTATTGAAAGGCATCTTTATCACATACTGGCCAAACTGCAAGAAAACTAAAGATTGGAATGCTGGAACATTTGGGTGACATCAGGAAAAATAAGTGTGACTAACCAAGCTGAACAACATTGTTTAGAAGTACCTAGGTTAGCCTCTCATTGTTAGTGCCATGGCATAAATGTGGGTAGAGATATTTTTTCTCTGCCTTAATGAAACTTGAAGCATGATTGATTTTGAAATTTAGAGCACTATTCTTCTTTCAGCTTTTCCCGGTTAGGGGTCACCACAACGGATCACCTGTCTGCTAATAAATTGCAGTGGAGTTTTACTGTGTCGGGTTGCCAGCCCAACCTTTCACAGAAGGCACAGACATGCATGCACTCATGCCTAGGGACAATTTAGAGTGTCCAATCCACCTACAGCATGTCTTTGGGATGTGGGAGGAAACCGGAGCACCCAGAGGAAACCCACGCAACCACAGGGAGGACATGCAGACTCCGCACAGAAGGCACCCCAGCCGAGGATCAAACCGGAGAGCCTCTTGCTGTGAGGTGGCAACGCTAACTGCTGCACCACCGTGGCCGCCCTAAATTTTGAGCACTGTTATAATGTCTATATAAAGACTTAGATGTGTCTGCATTTTTATATAACCTTACTGATGTGCGCTTTTGATGTTCAGAATATCAAAAATGTTTCTAAGGGATTTTTTATTTGTTTCACTTGTTTGAATCTGTTGGTGTTTATACCAGCTTACATAATGTTTAAGTTAAAACTGTTTTGCAGACATTAACAGGTAAATGATGTTGTTAATTAATTGATTAACCTATTTTTAACTGGTTGCAAATGTCCTTTTGAAATTCCCTGAGAAGACAAGGAGCTGAGATAGAGGAATTCTTTATAATGAGCTAAATAACATATCATTTAATAGTCCTTGCCTTTTGTTAGCTTGTAGTTCATTAAAGTTATTGGTTATTTACTGTAGAAGCAATCGGTTACATTCCTGCTGTGAACCCATCTTTGAATGGAGCAGTGGTGATTGCTCTCCTCTGACATGATTCACTGTGGGTGGGTCAAGGCTCTCCTCTGACATGATTCACTGTGGGTGGGTCAAGGCTCTCCTCTGACATGATTCACTGTGGGTGGGTCAAGGCTCTCCTCTGACATGATTCACTGTGGGTGGGTCAAGGCTCTCCTCTGACATGATTCACTGTGTGTGGGTCAAGGCTCTCCTCTGACATGATTCACTGTGGGTGGGTCAAGGCTCTCCTCTGACATGATTCACTGTGGGTGGGTCAAGGCTCTCCTCTGACATGATTCACTGTGGGTGGGTCAAGGCTCTCCTCTGACATGATTCACTGTGGGTGGGTCAAGGCTCTCCTCTGACATGATTCACTGTGTGTGGGTCAAGGCTCTCCTCTGACATGATTCACTGTGGGTGGGTCAAGGCTCTCCTCTGACATGATTCACTGTGGGTGGGTCAAGGCTCTCCTCTGACATGATTCACTGTGGGTGGGTCAAGGCTCTCCTCTGATATGATTCACTGTGTGGGTCATGGCTCTCCTCTGACATGATTCACTGTGGGTGGGTCAAGGCTCTCCTCTGACATGATTCACTGTGTGTGGGTCAAGGCTCTCCTCTGACATGATTCACTGTGTGTGGGTCAAGGCTCTCCTCTGACATGATTCACTGTGGGTGGCTCATGGCTTTTCTGTGGCTTGGTTCAGTGCCGGTGGGTCAAGTCTCTCCTCTGAAGTTGTTCTCTGCTAGTGGGTCAAGCTTTTCCTTTGACATAGTCCACTGCAGGTGGATTATGCCTAGCAAGATC
>NC_056739.1:29437606-29517606 GCF_019279795.1 Protopterus annectens | reverse complement strand
AAGTGTGCGATTGTGTGGACATGAGGGTTAGGGTGGGGTAGGTGAGTTAGGGTTAGGGCGCGGTGAGGTGAGTGTGCTATAGTGACGGACCTTAAGGTTAGGGTTTGGGTTAAGGTAAGTAGATAGTTAGTGGTGTGTGTATAGTTTAGTGTAGGGTTAGGTGTAAGATTTTAGGTGTATGTGTGTGGATTGCTGTTTGTTTGGTGTGCTTGTGTTGTGTGTATGTGTTTTGAAACAGCAAATTTTTTCCCTAGGAAAAAATTTGCTGTTCTGTATATTCAATGTTTTCAGCTTTCGCTGAATAGGGTTCGATATTAGAACATTCGAAGTTTTGAAACTTCGATGTTCTAATATAGACCCTATATATATATATATATATATATATATATATATATATATATATATATATATATATATATCAAATATTATAATGTGTGTGTGTGTGTGTGTGTGTGTGTATGTGTGTTCGGGTATATATAGGGTTTGAGTCTCACAAGGGATAACTGGCTAGGCTTAAAATGGCTCACAAGGGCAGTTAGCTTAGTACTAATCTATGAACCTATGAACCTATTTATTTTATTTATATTTTGTTCACCAGAATAGTCTGACTGGGCCATGGCTCATTTTCAGTGCAGTCCCAAGGGGAAAAGCCCCACAAATACTGAAATATATCAGACAGATTAAAAATAGTAATAAAACAGCAGATAGTTAAATATAAAGCTTAACAGTAATTCAAAAAGTTAAAGATTAACTGTTGTAATAGGAATAAAACAATTTGACCCAGTTACAATGTAACAGAAGGCTACAGAGGCCAGTTTTAACAAATACAAGCTCTGCTTCATCAGCCGAGAGTTGAGGTGCGCAGAGGAAGAAGTGGAAGACTAGTATGAGGTCATCTTCCAAGGTGAGAGAAGGTAGGAGGAGAATCAAAGGTATAAGAACGCGTAGCGGAAAGTTATTCAGGGGTAATGCAGGAGCATCACCAATCGTTGTTCAAATGTTCTTTAAGAAGGAATAAAAATACCACCAAGACCACTGATACAGAAAAAAGCAAGTTTATAAAACACTTAGCGCCTCGGCTTACACAGCCTTCAAAGAGTAAAGACATCACAAAACACAATATGCTTAAATACATTACACATTATTAATCAATTAATCATGCAATTTAAATCACATACTTCCAGTTACATTCCTTGCTGAGTCCAAAGGAAGAACGAGTTTGAATTTGAAGAAAGTAGGAGAATTTAGATTATCTTGGGGAATGTTGTTCCAAAGTTTTGCAATTTGATTGGCAAATAAGGAGTCGCCAAAAGTGTTGCAGGATTTTGTAGGTTTTAGATGTAGTTTGCTGGATGAACAGAGGGGGCGAGTTGTGTAGTAAGGTTGTACTAGGTTGCTGTGCTGGACAGGCTTCTGGTTGGTGTAAGATGTTGAAAGCAATAGAGAGTTGGTTGAAAGCAAGTAAGTTTGGTAGGTCTAGCCACTGTAGCTGTCTAAGGGCTGTACAGTGGTGGGTTTTATGTTGGAGGCCGGTAGCAAAACAAGCTATTTTAGGTTTGCCATTGGAAGTTCGAAGTGGGTTCAGTCGAACCCAGGAGGCCAAATGGTGACAATGTCGAACCCGACATTGTCGAAGTACGACTATTGCCCCCATCTCGACCCATGTTAAAACCCGTTCTGAGATTTACTGTGAGTCATATTTCGACAATCTCGGAATTCGACATTGTTGATAATTCCATCATTTGATGGAGTCTGGTTTGACCTTCTCATGGTAAACCGCTATTTTATGGTTGCAAATCTCTAATTTGGACAGTTCAGATTTTCTAAGATTAGTGACGATGGGGGAGGCATACAGTAGAGTGGACAGAAGGTGTGTTCTGGCTATGGCTTGTCTAGTCGATGGGGTGAAAAAAATTTTAGACCTATATAGGCAGCCGAGTTTGATATGTACCTTTTTTATAGCAAGGGCTATGTGCTTATCAAATTTTAGAGCACAATCAATTGTGACACTAAGTAACTTTGTGATGTCTACTGACTCAATTAAAGTGCTGATGGAGGAGAATATGTGAAGCGGTGAAGGGAGTTCCATGGTTTTATTATTGGAGAATATCATCAGCTTAGTTTTGTTTGGGTTTAGTATAAGTTGTCTATCTTTGAGGAACTGCTCAATGTCAGAGAATGCACTCTGGGTCTTAGATAGGAGTAATACACACACACACACACACACACACACACACACACACACACACACACACACACACACACACAAACACACACACACACACACACATATATATATATATATATATATATATATATATGTGTTTATATATATATATATATATATATATATATATATATATATATATATATATATATATATATATATATATATATATATATATATATATATATATATATATGTATATATATATATATATATATATATATATATATATATATATATATATATATATATATATATATATATATATATATATATGTGTGTGTGTGTGTGTGTGTGTGTGTGTGTGTGTGTGTGTGTGTGTGTGTATAGGATCATAGGAAGCTACTAGGCTAATGGCTCTGGGGCCCTTACAAGCCTAGCCAAGAATTTATCCACAAAAAAGAAACCTCAGTCAGCACCTGTCACCACTGTTAATGAGGGACACAGGTGGAATCCCTGGTACAAATTTGTGGTTTCCCATCCACTCATCAAGGTTGTGCTTGAAGAGGGTCAGCGAGGTAATCTGTTTGACATGTAAGGGAAGTCTATTCCAGAGAAAGGGCAGTCTCTAGGCGACAAACCTGTCTCCAGCAGGTTTTGTTGATATCGTATATTAGATTTAGGCCTTTCGAGCGGGTAATGTCCGACGAGTTAGACTTACGAATATGGACATCTCTAGTAGGGCAGGGTCCAATATTGCCTTGTAAGCAAGACACAGCTCATAGGTTCATAGGTTCATACTAGGCTATCTGCCCTAGGGCATTTATAAGCCTAGCCAGAGTGTGTTTGGCTTTCGCCACCCATTTTAAATTAATTTTGCTATGCCCTTTTTTGAGGTTAGGATACTGTGCCTCTGTCTAACAGTGACACAGAAGTGATACCCGGGGTAAACCTATGATCTCCCATCCACTCATCAAGATTCCTCTTGAAGAGAGTCAATGAGGGACTCTGCCTAACCTGGACTGGGATTTTATTCCAGAGTGAAGGGAGCCTCTGGGTTATGAATCTGTCCCTCCAGCATGTCCTATTTATTTCAATGCTGAGGTTCAAGTCTCTCAAGCACGTAGCTTGATGGGATTTGGATTTTCTGAGGTGCAGCATGTCCATTAACTCCGAGTTGGATATGGCTTTATAAGTCAGGCACAGATCGCCTTTGAGCAGGCAGTATGCCACTGAGTAGAGCTGGAGTTTCTTTAACCGGGCAGCATATGGCATCTGTTTGAGCCCTTTGATCCTCTTGGTGAGGTACTTTTGGGGTCTTTCCAGTTGCTGCAGGTGTCTGGTAAGGTACATCCCAAAAGGGGCATTGTACTCAATTATGGGCCTGATGAGGGATGAGTAAAGAGGCACGATGACCTCCCCTGATCTAGATGTGAATCCCTTCATGATTAGGTGGGCTATATAAAATGTTTTTCTAACCACTTTGGCCACGTGGTTGTCAAATGAGAGATTGCTATCAACTTGGGTCCCCAGGTCCCTAATTACTTCTTCCAGATTAATGGATTACCACCTATGTGGTAATTTGTGGGCACTTTGTTTTTGCCAAAGGGGATGACTATACACTTTTTGGAGTTTAGTCTGAGGCCATGGCTCTGGCACCAGTTGTCTGTTTCTATGAGGCCCTTAGAATGCGTTTATAAAGGATTCTGCGGTCTGGGCCATATTTTCCACAGGCCCGGGGGCTTTGAAGGATTCCACCTTGGTTTTGAGGAGTGTGAAATTTGCTCTAGAGAAGTTTTTCACTGTGGTTTTCTAGGCAGGGGGTGGGGTCGGGATGTGAATATCCAGTGAGATTAGTTTATGGTTTGATCTTACCAGTGAGGGATACACTTCTGGTCTGGAGCATAGAGTCCCCATGTTGGTGATGATCAGGTCCAGTATGTTTTCCCCTCTTGTGGGAGTGGTAATCTGTACAATACTGAATAGAGTGATAGTGATTTGAGTCAGTCCACATAGGACAGGTGTTGGAGGCCATGGGTTCTCTTTGTGAGGTATTTCTGTGGCTTTTCCAGTTGGTGCAGGTGTTTGGAGAGGTACATACCAAATGGGGTGTTATATTCAATTGTTGATCTAATGAGGGAGGAGTACTGAGAGGTAATAACCAACTTTTTACTGGATGCAATCCCTTTACTTATGAGATGAACCAAGTAAAATGCTTTTCTGACCACTGCCACTACATGATGGTCGAATGTGAGATTGCAGTCAACCTGAGTACCTGGGTCTTTCACCACAGTTGCCGTTGATGTGGTAATCAGTAGAGGCTGTGTTTTTGCCAAATGATATGATAATACCTTTTTTTGCATTTAACTTAAGGCCATGACTTTGGGACCATTTGTTGCTGTGAGACCCTCTAGCAGTATGTTAACATCATTTAGGGAGTCAATGACAGCACCCAACTTAAAGTCATCTACAAACTTAGTCAGCCTCAGGCATTTTGTCTTTGTCTGGACCTCTGAGAAGTAGATGCCAAACAGTAGGGGTCCCAGAACAGATCCCTGGGGAACAACACTAGTGACAGGCCTGCTGTTGGAGGTGGAGGCACCTATTTTGACCTTGTGGGTCCTATTGGTGAGCCATTTGGCCACCCACCTGATGATTTACACCAGGTTGTGTTAGCTTTTTGATGATGCCTGAGTTGTGGACTGTGTCAAGGGCTTTGGCCAAGTGAAGGTAAGCTGAATGTACTGCCTTTCGCTCATCCAGGGCCTTGGCGACAGTCTCAATGAAGTCAACCAAGTTCAACAGGTGAGATCTGCCCTTAACGAATCTGAACTGGGTGGGGTCAAGTGCTTGAAGATTGCCATTGTCCTTGTTTATGAGATCCATCATAATATGCTCCATGGCTTTACAGATCAGACTTGTCAAGCTATGATGATAGTTTCCAGGGTCAGTAGTGGCACCACCTTTGTGCAAGGGGATGACAATGGCAGTTCTCCACTCTGTTGGAATGAAGCCTGTACTTAGGCTGTGGTTAAATAGGGTGCTCAATGGCAAAGTTAGCTCTTGCTGGAAATGGAAGCTGTGTCCTTTGCCTTGGATAGGGCCTTTAGCACTTGCTCTATGGAGAGGTGAGGTGAGGGACAAGTATCAGGGATGTCGAATGGGCCTTTGTGGGGAGATGGGTGGGTGAAGTTTGAGCTGAAATTGATCTGCCAGCAGTTTGGCTAAGTCAACAGGAGCAGTGTAAGTGGTACCATTAAGTATTAATTTGGAACAAACCTGGGCTTTGCCATGGGGGTTTCCTGACATAACTGAGTGTGGCTATGTGGTTTCCCTTTGTTTCTGGGGCTAGTTTCAATTCATAATTGGCTTTGGAGGTCTTTACTAGTGATCTAATTTGCTTGTTGAGCCTGAGGAGATTTTTTCCAGTTTGGAAATTGTTCCTTTTTACCCTTGGACAACAGTTTCTTCCTTTTGTTTTAAAGCCTGTTGATAGAGTGTGTGTGTGTGTGTGTGTGTGTGTGTGTGTGTGTGTGTGTGTGTGTGTCTGTGTGTGTGTGTGTATATATATATATAGGTTCATAGGTTCATAGATTAGTACTAGGCTAACTGCCCTTGCGAGCCATTTTAAGCCTAGCCAATTATCCCCTGTGAGATTCAAACCCTGTACCTTGTGTTTGTAAGGCAAACACCTTAACCATTAGGCCACCCTCCCAACCCTATATATGTATATTGTCCTTGTTTCATGTTTGTATTTATAGTTAGAAATTGGTCCTGTGCAGTTTTAAAGGTTAGAGCTCAATTTCATTAGGGTAGCGTTCGCGGGCTTTGTCTAGCCTGCCATGTGGCATTTGTAGATGGTTGTGTTGGTGGTAGCATAGCAGGGGAAAAGGTGGCAAAGCAGCTTTGGCAGGGAGGTCAGATAGAAATAGTGAACATGTCCAGTCAGAAGAGGATCCTTAGAGAATTGTCTGGTGTAGACTGTTTTGAAGGGTTGGATGGGTTTTCTGGTTGTCAGTAAGGTAATGCAGCTTTGTTGAGTTGCATCAGTTCTGCCTTTTAGGGAAACTAGTGCTTGCACGTGTGCTTAAGGGCTTTAATGGCTGAGGGAGGCAACGTGAGCAGGTGAGTGCATTTAAGTGAAATGGGTATGTGTGCGTGTGAGTGTGTGTGTGGATACGTGAGGGCCAGAGTGTGAGTCTGTGTGTTGGTATGTGAGTGTGTAATTGTAAGGGTAATTGGATAACTACTTTAGTATAGGTTGTGGCTGAGATGTGAAGTTGTGAGTGGTTATAGGTCATAGGAAGGGGTTCACTAGGGTGGAGATGGCCTGGGTGTATTGTCTGTTGGTCGCAAATGTGCATTGCATGTCTAGCTGTTGTGGGAATTTTTTTTTTTTTTGTACAGATGGGAGGCAGTATGGGGGCAGGGAGATGGCAAGGAGATTAACAAGTGAACATTTTAAGTCTGCCATCTCTCCTCCTATAGACTTAAGGAATCTGGACAAAGCCACACATGGTAAGGGGTGGCAGCTGAAAACTGGGGACAGACTTCGAATGTTGCTCCTATGGATTTGTGAGGTTGCTAGAATGATGGGTTTTGTGTTGGCATGGATTTTCTGTGGGCTGTGAGGACTGAGTCTCAAATGCCTGTCATTGTTTGGTGACTTCAAGTCTTTAATGGTTGGCATTTATTTGACATAGGAAACGTGGTGGTATGTCAGATGGACCAGGAATGTGTGGCAAAAAATCCTGATATTCTGCTAAGAGAGAATTAAAACTTTGGGACAGAGGGTTAACACTGCAAGCTGCAGTTGCTCTGGGAAAGGGTTTGGTTCCATCAGTCTTCATTTGTTTGCCGCGTAACATTCAGGAAGTCTCCTGACAAAGCATTTGTTCGGGGTCACCCTTGTTTCACACTACATAGGTTACATTTCACTGAATCTTATTAATTCATTAACAGTAGTTTTATAAGTCATTTTAGATCATTGCAAGCACCTTTGTTTCATGTTATTGTTCGTTGCTGTAGTTTATGGGATTTCTTTGTCTTGTTGCAGAGAGGTTGCATGGTATGCCTCTTTTTCTCGGTGCTATGTTAACAGGAGGTAATATGGTACTTCAGTGAGTGGTGAGGCTCAGTTGGACAGAGTGCTTAGTGTTGAATGGTGATGAACATTAATTTTTTTCTCCTGCATTTTGCCCTTTCTCTTCTTGAGTCTTAAGGTGTTTTTCTTTTGTTGCAGATGGTGAATTTGCTGAATTTATGACAGAGATGGGAGACCGCTGTGGCACAGGTGGAAGATCTCTTTCAGGAGGTGCCTAATAATGAGTCCAGAGTGGCAGATGATGCAAGTGAGTCCAGTCAAAAAGGCGACATTCAGCTCTGAGGACCAGATCAGCAGTTTGTGGCAAGCAGGCACAACAGTCAAGAAAGGTGGTTGCTGTGGATCCGGCACCTGGAGTGGCTCAGGATGGAGTGACAATGATATTTTGTTAGGAGTCCCATTAAGTAGGACAGGTCTTGAGTGTGTGGGGAATGGTTGGGTGATAGCTGATGATGAAGTCTATTGGGGGTCAGGGGAAGCTAGAAGGGATGTAGGGAATATGCAGGAAGGTTACAAGATGGGACAGGATGTAGCAATGTGGAAGGTAGCACAGGGGTGATGGTGGGCAGTTTGGGGTCATCTGTAGGGGGGGTGGGATCGTGTTCTGAAGTTGGGTCAGATTTTGGCATATGGCCGGGTGATTGGTTAACTATGCAAGGTTTGGGGCAAGGAGCAGGGACAGTTTTTCTGACCCCTCACATTCCATCTTCAGTTAAGGACAGGATATGGAAAGGGAAGTATGTTGATGTCTTTGAATTAATTGATATGGAAGGGGTGCAGTGACTGGTGGAATCAGAGACAGTGAATAGTCAGAATCTTATGGCAGCATTAGCAGTGCCAAGGAGTAGGAGAGTAGGTAGGCTACAACCTAGGACGTGGGATAATTGGGTGGTAGCTTTTGTCTACTATATGGCAGTTTGGCTGGAGAAGGATATTTCTTTGGCGTTGCCACTTTTGGCTCACTTCCTTATGATTTGGGAGGCTCAGTGTCTGCAGCCAGGGATGGCTTGGTTATGGTATGACCAAAGGTTTAGGAAGTGGAAAGCAGCTGATCACTCTGCTAGGAGGTTAGGCATCCAGACATATGGCTAGCAATGAAGATAGATACTTTTGGGGTGTCTAGCAGAGGGGGAAGGGCAAGGGGAAGGGGTAGTGCATTGGGCTTTTAATGTGGGGCATTACTTATGGGTGGGGTATAAGTTCTTGCATGCTTGTTCAAAGTGTATTGGGAGCCATCCAGTGGTGCAGTGTGTTTGACACAAGGCAAATTTGGTGACTCTGGGTGTGTTTTATCAGAGGGGGTGTTTTCCCTTCTTTCCAGGGGATTCAGAATCTCTGAGCTAAGGGTAATTTTCGAGGGTTGCAGGGACAGTTGTCTTTTTGGGGGGCAAGGGGACAGACAGGGGCTCATTCTTCCATTAAGGTGGAGGTATTGTGGTGTATGCTCCAGCAGTTTCCTCACTCTTCTCTTAAAGAAGAGATAACTGAGGACTTTTCACAGGGGGTTTCTATTAAAATCAAGGGTAATTGGGGATGGGGTAGTTTGTAGGAATTTGCACTCTGTTCAGCAGAAGGAATATGTTTTGGTGGGTTTGGTAGAGAAGGATTGACAGGCTGGAAGGTTGGTGGGGCCTTATGATAACTCCCTTTTAACAGTTTTAAGGTTCATCATTGGGTCTGGTTCATAAAAAGGTGTCCGGTGAGTTTAGGCTTATTCACCACTTGTTGTACCTGGAAGGGAGCTCTGTTAATGATTTCATTTCTGTGGAGGATGCAAATGTCAGTTATGCTTCTTTGGATGATGCTATGAAGGTTATTTGGGCATTTAAGGATCTGTGGTTAGTGAAGGTGGACATTGAATCTGCGTTTTGCCTTTTGCCAGTACGTGAAGAGGAGGATGAGTGGCCATTATTAGGCATGGTAGTAGGGAACAAACTTTATTTTGATAAGGCTATGTCAATGGGATGCTCGGTGGCTTACTTTTGAGAAATTTAGCATGGTACTGCATTGGGTTTGGCAGCAGTGGGTCAATACACAGAGGGCAGTGCATTATTTGGATAATTTATTGATAGTAGGTGAGGTGTTTGTGGTAGTGGATGAAGGTTTATGAGAATTGTTAGGGATGTGTGAGGAGTTGGGAGTCCCATTCGCTAGGCAAAAGTTGGAAGGTCTAGCTAAGGCACTGGATTTCTTAGGATTGTTGATGGATGCTGAACTGGGGTTGGTTGCATGCTGGCTGTTAAGCTAGCCAGATTGAAGGAGAAGATTGCTCGAGTGGTGTTCAAGGAGAAGGTGCAGATTCGGGAGGTTGTGCAGCTTTTGGGTCTTCTGAATTTTACATGCGAGGCAGTGCATCCAGGCCATACCTTTTGTAGGTCAGTGGCCTTTTAGTTAAAAGGGGGAAGAGAAAATATCATTGGGTCAGTGTTAACGAGTTGGTGCAGGATGATTTGGCACTTTGGTTATCCTTTTTGAAACAGTTTAATAGTGTCTCTTTTTTGCAGACAGATTGGATGACTTGCAGTTGTTTACAGATGATGCTGGGTGTATTGGAATGGGTGCATTTTTTTGGAGGGGAATAGTTTGCGGCTCATTGACTGGTGGGTTAGAAGGATGAGTGGAAAAGGGATGTTGCCTTTTTGGAGATAAAGCCAATCTGGGTTATGTCAGTAGTTTGGCAGGAGCATTTGAAGGGAAAGAGGGTAATTTTTAACTCTGATAATAAGGCAATGGGGCAAGTTTTGAAAGCAAAGACTGTGAGATCTGAATTGTTGTTGTGTGTGTTACATAAGTTGGTATTGCAGAGTTTATTAAAAAATATTTCTTTCACAGGTGTGCATGTGGCAGGGGTTAGGAATGAGGTTACTGACAGTCTGTCTCGATTTCAGTTTTCCAGGTTCCAACAGTTAGCCCCATGCGTGAAGGAAGAACTGATGGTGTTTTCAAATGAAGTGCGGCATCTTGGGTTGATGTAACCAGGAGGTTGGTGCAGCATTCTTGGGCATCGTCTACCAGGAAGGCTTATAGTAGGACTTTAACTGATTTTGATAAATTTATTTTGCAGTTGCCTGAGGATGAAGGAGTGTGGTCAGAAGAACTTTTATTGTGATATTTGGCTCATGCTTGGGGACAGGGTAAGGTCGTGCAGTCAGTTAAGGTGGATTTGGCAGTGATTAGTATATTTGCACAGGGGCTAGGTTGCATGATAATACAAAGTCTTGGATGGTGGGGCTTATGTTGAGATGATGGGGTAGAGTGGCCGGAGTGTGTATGGATATGTGTTGGGCATTTTGGAGACATGTTTTGAGAATATTATTTAGGGGTTTAGCTTTAGTGGTGGTGGCTCACTGGGCTATGTTTTATGGGATACTTTGTGTTTATGGATGTAGTTTGGGGCATTTTGAGTGTCAGAATTGTTAGGGTCATTCTGTTGAAGAGATGTTATTGTTTTCCCAGGGTGAGTTCACATTTGGTTACGTAGGTCTAAAATGGATCAGTTAGGTAAATGCATGCAGATAGTTCTTGGGAAAGATAGGCGTGTGGGGCTTTGTCCAGTGGGTTGGGCTATGGGTTTGATGTGGACTCATGTGGGAGGCCATTAGGAATTGGTATTTCAGTTGAGAGGGGGGTAAGGCGGTAACGGGTAATCAGTTTATACATGTAATGAGAAGGCATTGAGTTTTATGGGTTTTCCAGGTGAGAGGTTTTCTACTCATTCTTTCTGTATTGGCAGGGCTTCAGATCTGGTGAGGAAAGGTTGGTCCAAATGAAGACATTCGGGAGGTGGTCATTAAATGCCTTTTTATCTTATATTAGGTAATAGATGCTATTGCTAAATAATACTTTTTTTTTTGTTTTTCAGGAAGGAGATTGTCATCTTGGGTCATTTTATATCCATTGGGCAGCGAAGAGGGCAGCAATTAGGATGGGTGGAAAGGACTTGATTTGTGTCAGTTGGGGTGGCCTGTTAGCTGGCACAGGTTTAGAGGTCTTAGGTCAGGCCAGCTTATGGATGAAATTGAAGTGTTATGGTCATGGATGGGCTTGTCACGAATACTGGTGATACACTTGGCTGGTAATGATTTAGGGTGAATTCCTAAGACCCACTTGGTGAATAGGATAAGGGAGGATTTGGTTATGTTGCAGACATTATATCCAGGCATGTGCTTGTTTGGTCAGAGCAGTATCACATTTGTGTTGGTGGCATGCTGTTAGTTTCAAGGCTTTGGAGCATGCACGTAGATTTATTAACTATAGGCAGGCATGGCAATTGGATGAGTTAGGTATGTTAACTATAACATAGTAGAAGATTGGGATTTCAATGATAAGGACTCCGTTTGGTTTAGATCTGATTGGGGTGCACCTGAGTGAGCTTGGTTTAGACTTGTTTAACGTACATTTAAGTTTAATTTTGGAAGGTGTAGTGAAAGTTCTTATGTAGGAGAGGGGGAATAGCCTGTGATCAGGCTGGTGGGCAGAGAAGAGGGGCAGGTCTATCCCTCTTCTTTCCCCCTCTTGGTGTTGGGATTGATGCAATGATTTTGGGAGATAAAAGGAATGGTAGGATGCTGCTTGACTGATAAATAAGTGAGCGGAAGTATGGATGCTGCTTATTAACAATGACTAATAGAATTAAGTGGGCGGAGGTATGGATACCGCTTATTGACAATGTTTGACTAATAAAATAAGTGAGCCGAGGTAGGGATGCTGCTTATTGACAATGTCTGACTAATAAAATAAGTGAGCAGAGGTATGTATGCTGCTTATTTGAGCAGGGTGAGTGAGGTTATTGTCTTCTAATTAATATGTGAAATGATGTAAAAAATTAGTGTTTTAAATGAATAAATGTCATTGAATGTCAGTTTGTGTTATGTGTATCACTGAAGGGGACCGGGACAAATGAGGTTTGGGAGCAATCCAATTTGTTCAGGGGCACCTTTGGCAAGGGTTTAGAGAGTTAAAGTGGTGGGGTGGGTGGGTTTTAGGTAAGGGATTTAAGTTTAGGGATGGAGATAGCCTTCTTAGTTGGAAAGCGAAGGGTTCATTTGTGAAGGGACATTAGAGGAAGTGAGGTAGATGTAGAGTGGGATGTAGGAGTTTTTTTAAGAGTGAAACTGTTGGGAGGGTTGCATTTTGACATGAGCTTCCTACTCTCTCTCCCTCCCAATTCTTTCTTTTATTTGTTTTACATAATTATGGAGGTGGGTATTGGGTGGAGAAGAGAGGCAAGCTTGTTCCTCTTCTGCTCCCCTTCTTGCTGCTGGGGTTGATGCAATGATTTTGGGGGATAAAAGCGAATGGTAAGATGCTGCTTGATTGATAAATAAGTGAGTGGAGGTATGAACGCTACTTATTTGAGTGGGGTGAGTGGGTTATTTTGCCTTGATGTACATTATGAGGATTTTATGATTTTACATGTTTTGGTTATAAGGTTATTGTGTTCTAATTAATATTTGAAATTATGTAAAACGTTATGTTTGTAATTAATAAAAGTCATAAAATATCATTTTGTGTTGTGTGTATTATTTAAGGAGACCAGGACAATAACACCTGCCATATGAGTTTCTTGACTTGCAATACGTTTTGCAATGTCTAATGAAATTTATGGAATCCACTTGCTCTAAAACAAAAAAATGGAATTTCCACTAACCATGACATTCAGTATTATCTTGTTCTTTGATGGCTTTCACATGTTCTCTAATCCTAAAACTTAATTCTGCAATGCTTTTTCCAGCATAAAATTGTGGACAAGTGCTACACATAGCCAAGTAAACAATGCAAGAACAATGACAGAGGTATCTACCCTCTGGAGTAAACCTATACCGTAGATGTTCAACATCTACACTGCTAATAGCACTAATAAATCTACATTGCATACAATTGGCACAGAAAAACATGCCAACTGTCCCACAAAATACTTTTTTCCCTTTATTAAATCTATTTATAATAACTTCTTAATATTGCAAGACTTCTTAAAAATAAATTGGGAAGCTTCATCAGTTATTTTAACTAAATCAGGATTTCGTAAAATAATCTTCCAGTTTGACTTTATTGTATCGCTAATCTCTTGACTACCTACAATCATCAGTACTAGAAACGCTAAACTTTTATCTCAAGAATGACCTTTCTTGATCATTAATCACAGGAGCATAGGAGGTTACTAGGCTATTGACCCAGAGGTCATTTTAACCTTAGCCATTTCATCCCAATGTAATACAATAGATACTCTAGTCAATACCCAGGATTGTATTTATTAATGACTGCCCATGTCCAAAAGGGTTGTGGCTGCTATCCTCATTAAGAATTTACGGTGCCCCATCAGCTCATCCAGGTTCCTTTTGAACAGTCTCATAGAGGTGCTCTGTTTCACATTAACTGGCAGCCTATTCCAAAGATTTGTCAGTTGCTGGGAGACAAATCTGTCCCTCCAGCACATCCGATTCAAGTCGCAGGCCATATTTAGGTCCCTGGAATGGGTAGCTCTAGTCTTTCTTGATTTATGGATGTGCAGTAAATTCATTAGGTTTTGGTCAGAGATTGCTCTGTAAGCCAGGCATAAGTCTCCCCTAAGAAGTCGACATGATACTGAGTATAGTGACAGCAAATTTAGTCAGTCTGTGTAAGGCACATGCTGGAGTCCCTTGATCTTCTTACGAGTATCATTATGGACCTCTGAGTTCTTCCCAATTGCTGCAGGTGCTTTGTATGGTACATGGCAAAAGGGGCATTACACTCAATTATGGACCTGATTAGTGATGTGTATAGAGGGGTTATAACCTCCTTTGCTCTAGAGGCAATGCTTTTGTTAATCAAGTGTGCTACATAGAAAACTTTCTTTACTATAGCAGACACAAGGTGGTCAAAGTTAAGGTCACAGTCTACTTGTGATCCCAGATCTCTTACCACTTCATAGGTACATAGGTTATTGTTGTTAATTTTATAGTGTGAAGGGCCATTGTTTTAACGAATGGAATGATGATGCATTTCTTTGCATTCAGTTTGAGACAGTGACTAAGACATCAGTCACTGGTCTGCATAAGAACCTCCTGATGTATACTGACATTATTTGGGGATTCAATAATTACACCCAGTTTACAGTTGTCCACAAACTTGGTCAGCCATAGCCCCTTAGTTTTAGCTTGAACTTTTGAGAAGTATATACCAAACAGTAGGGGGCCCAGCACTGCCCCTTGTGGCACCCCACTGGTGACAGGTCTGGTGGTTGATGTGGAGTCACCCACTTTCATAGTGTGTGACTGGTTTGTGAGCCAGTTGGCAACCCATCTTACAACAAAGGAGTTTATATTCAGTTTGTTAAAGTTTATTGGTAATGCTTGAGTGTGGGATTGTGTCAAAGGCCTTTTCCAAGTTGAAGTATGCTATGTGCACAGATATGCCATTGACAATGACCCCAGTCACATTTTTGAAGAAGTCTGCCAGTTTTAACAGGGAGGATCTGTCATTGAAAGCCAAATTGGGTTAGATCCAAGGTTTGGAGGTTGCTTATGACTTTAATTATCAGGTCCATGATGATACATTCCATGGCTTTACAGATGAGGCTGGTCAGACTTGTGGTTCTATAATTCCCCGAGTCTGTTGCTAAGCCACCTTTGTGGAGGGAATAACTGTTGATGTTCTCCATTCCACAGGAACAAAGCCAGTAGTTAGGCTGTGATTGAATATGGTACTTAATGGTGATGCTAGTTCATATTTTGGTTTGTTTAGAAGACTGGGATACTGTCTGGTCCGGGTCTATATTAGAACATTGAAAGTTCATTATATATGTCATTTATATATGTTAGAAAATTTGAAATAATGAACTTTCGACATTCTAATATAGACCTGTCTGGTCCCATATAGGCTATGTTTTCTTCCTTTAGACAAGGCTTTAATGACCTGCTCTTCGGATATGTAGGTTGGGCGGGGAACTTGGGGACATGGTTTGTGATAAGTTTGGAGGGGTTAAGGGAGTGAAAGTTTTGCTAAATCTAGCAGGTTTGCTATCTCTGTGGGATCACTGTGTGTGATACCATTAGTCACTAGTTCGGAATGTTAGTCACTAGTTCGGCACATACTTGGGTCTTACCTTTTAAGCTATGTACGCAGCTGTAAAAGGCTTTATGATTATCCTTGGCTGTGATTGCTAGGTTTTTCTCAAAGTTACCCTTAGATGTTCTGACATGTTGTATTATTTGCTTGTTGAGGCTGAGGAGGGTGCTCTTTCATTGTTGGGGCCTTGCCTTGGTTTTCTTAGACAGCAACTTTTTGCATTTGTTGTAAAGTTTGTTGATGCTGGATGTCCACCAGGGAGTCTTTTGTTTTTTTTATTTGGGGTTCTGGCTTTGATAGTCTCTGGAATGGGGCAGTGCAGTAGTGAAGTGGTTAATGTTGTCACCTCACACCAAGACGTTCTCTGGTTTGATTCAAAGCTGGGGTGCCTTCTATGCTGAGTCTGCATGTCTTCCCTGTGTTCACATTGGTTTCCTCTGGGTGCTCCGGTTTCCTCGCACAAAGACATATGTCTGGAATGTTTTTCCATGGGCCTCTGCTGAAAATAGGCCTTGTCCTAGTCGGACATTCATGGTCAACGAATGCTAAAAATAAATAATTAAATAAAACATAAAAACAGACAACTCTATACACTTATACAAGTGATTGTACAGGGCTTTAGAGTAAGCTTTGGTGTATTTACTTCCAGCTGGGGGTGGGACTTGGAATGCATTTATACCATGTCTATATCACAAGATCGAAACCTTAGGTAGTCAAATACCTAAAGGTCGATCTCTAAATATCAAAGTCTAAAAATCGTGAACGGTCGTTTACACACAGGGAAACAAGTCATTTGGCCGTTATGTGGATTTTGCACTTTTTACAATGTAGAGTGATCTCGGAGTTGATATATTTAGTTGGGAGGTATGGGGGGCACAGCCCCCCACATCGGAGATTTGTCCCCCCCACTTGATTTCTGTTTAAAACTTTTTCTTTTAGTTTGGCCAACGGCATTGTTTCCCTGTGTGGAAACAGCCGTTTGCGATTTTTACACTTCGATATTTAGAGATCGACCTTTAGGTATTCGACTACTAAGGTTTTGAACTCATAATATAGACCTTCCTCTATGAGGATATAGTTTGCTTTGGTGAAGTTTTTTAGTTTGACTTCGCCCTTTGTTAGTTCTGCTGTGCCAGTTATAGGTGACTGATTTGCGGTCAAACTTAAATAATGAGAGTCCAACAGTTGTGGTGCTGCATCTGTTTGTCATGTTAGTGAGGACCAGATCTAGTATGTTTGTTCCTCTTGTTCATGTTTGAACAATTTGTTCCAGGACATTTGAGTTAACAAAGTCAAGGAATTTTTGTGCTAGTGAGTTAGGGCTAGGTTAGTTTTCCCACTTGATGGTGCGATAATTGAAATCCCCCATGACCAGGGTGTTTGGCAATATTTGGATTGACTCCAGGTTGGTTAAGTAGTCCTTGTGCACACCACGTTCCACGGAGGGGAATCTATAACTATTTATTTAACATTTGTTTACCAGGAAAGTCTGACTTGGAATAAAGCCAATTTTAGTGGAGGCCCAGGGAGAAATGCTCCAGATGCATGTCTTTGAAATGCAGGAGGAAACCAGAGCACCCGGAGGAAACCCACATGAATGCAAGGAAGACATGCAGACTCCGCACAGAAGCACTCCAGCCAAGAATCGAACCAGAGAACATTTTGCTGTGAGGTGACAACGCTACCACTGCACCACTACGCCATCCACTAGCTATGACTTGAATGGGCGTCTTACCCACAGTAATCTGAACATGGAGTAACTCCATGGATTTGTCCAGTATAACTATGCGGGAGGTGAATTTATGTCTAATATAGATAGAAACACTGCCTCCTTTGGTTCTCACATGTTTGTTTTGTGGTCTCAAGGTATGGAAGGCATTGTAGTTTTGTAAGGCTGAGGTCCTCTCTGAGGCCTTGAAACAGGTTTCTGTGACTGTACAGACATCTATATCCTCCAGTGATAGAAGTGCTTGCAGGGTGTGCAGTGTTAGGTTTAAGCTCCTAGCATTTACCAGTATAACACTTATTTTGTTATAGTTGAAAATTTTCATGTTGTCAGTTTTGTTTTTGAAACCTTGCCTAAAAAAGATACTATTTGGGAAGCAGTCAAAAGCTTAGTGGTGCCAGGTGAAAACCATTTTCTGGCAAAGCAGCGAGGTTGATCGACCATATCATCCCAGGCTGACAGAAACTGGATCCACTTTGAATAACACCAAAAACTAAGCAAACTATTGAAATTGATTATTTTTTGTTTATACCATGGCATCATTCTTTGTAGGGTAATATGCTGCTCAAGGCTAGGACATACCTGCCTG
The DNA here is from genome assembly GCF_019279795.1 of Protopterus annectens. Classification (NCBI taxonomy): domain Eukaryota; kingdom Metazoa; phylum Chordata; order Ceratodontiformes; family Protopteridae; genus Protopterus; species Protopterus annectens. Next base: position 29,499,971 of record NC_056739.1, on the reverse strand, counting down.
GGACACATACTCGGAGAGTTCAATCATGTCTCTCTTCATATAGTCCAGTGAGGTACCCATCAGGTTGTTCATTCCAACATGAGCTATGGCAGAGTCATAATCATACTTGTTTCCGAGAGACCTGAGTGAATGCATGATCTGATGAATTCTTGCACCAGACAGGCAGCTGTCAGTGACTTTCTGCTTATCTAACATGGAGAGAGGGACATCTGTGTGTCTCACTATGGAATCTCCAATAACAAGAAAATTAGGTTTTTGACTGTTATGTCTTAAGGGCTTGATTATCTTGGGTACTGTGGGAACTGTGTTATTTGTAGCAGTCTTTGCTTCGGAAGTCTCTGATGTTTTGGTAAGTTTTTTGAGAGAACCTTCACATATGTTGATTTATATGTTGGATGCATACTATGTGTATGAGTAGTGGTACTATGGCATGAGTAGTGGTGGGTGAGTTGATAACCTCTTCAGTGTTGCTGTTTTGAGTATGAGAGAGCAGGGATTCAAGAGTCATGGTGTAGATGCATCTCTCACACTCTGTATTAGAGTGAGTTACTAGTAGAGTGTTGTCAGTGTACATGAGGTAGTTGCTACACTGCTTCAGGAGACTCAAGTCAGCAAGGCTGGCAGAAGAAGCAAGGGTAGTCCAACTGTCCATAATGCTAGGTTTGAAGAACTGTTATCACAAAGGGGGTGCTTTCAGGACTGATCTAAGAGGTGCGCTGTGGATGGATATTTCTGATGGGGTCTTTGGCTGGTGGTTTAACAGGTCACAGTTCACTAGCAATAATTCTTATACCAGAAATTTACTAAAGATGAGGATTACACTAATGTACTACAGCTGTAGCTAAGGGAAAAATTGTTGAGATTATCTGTCCGGCTATGGTGCACAATTGTGCAGTGCTGCACAATGGGCTAGCAATCAGAAACTGGCTCAAATGCAAGCCTTAAATACAAGAAGCTAAAAACTTAAAAAAAAAAAATTAAAAAACACAAAAGAACCAAATGAGGGTGCTAACTCCAAGCCTTAGGAAGTCCTTGCTTTCATTTCATGGTGAAGCAAGATGGCAGCCATTTCTGCTGCTTGTACTGCAGCTAGTGTTTCTGTTTCTCCTGTTGTTTCTTCTACTTTGTTTCCAGTTACTGATTCAGAGTCTTCTTTTCATTTAACAACTTGATCTGTGTCTTAGACTTCTTCACAGGCTTCAGCTGTGTTGCATGACTCTGGTAATTTGTGCTTGACTGGGATGATGAAATGGAATTTCAGGATGGTTCTTTGGCTTCTGCTAATTCTGTTTTTGCTGTTTTGCCCCCCCTACAGCTCTGCCAGTTACTTCTGCTAATGCTATGTCTTCTGCTGCTTCTGAGTTGTTTACTTTGAAGTTTGAAAGGGTATTGCTTCTTTCAAGGTTGATACTTCCTCAGGGTTGGATGGCCTTTATTAACGTTTTTACTGCTCTTTCTTTGGTGCTATACTGGTGCAATTGTTTAATGAGTGTTTTTCTCATAGTTTTTCCCATATTGGTTTGTTACAGAAAGCCATTAAGTTCCTTTGGAAAAAGGGTGACCGCAGGATCTTGTCTAACTGGTGTCCGATTTCTCTTTGCAGTACTGATTATAAGTTGTCTTGTAAGACCCTGCAATTACATCTGCGGTCAAAGATGCAATATTTGTTGGACTCTGGAATCTATGGTAGTTCTGGTAGGCCTATGCCAGATTTGTTGCTTTTGTTGAAGTCTCTTGCCTCCTTTGCTCATGCATCTGATTCTGCTCTGCTGCTCTCTTGTGACCTGTCCAAAGCATTTGACAATGTTAGTCATTTAGACTTGTTGGCCATTTTAAAGGCTTATGGATTTGGTCCTCTTTTTATTCAGTGATCTTTTATTCAATGCATTGCTTCCATTTGTTTAGCTTCTGTTATTGTTGCTGTGGTTAATGGTTGGATGGGAGCTGAAGTTGCCATGAAGTATGGTGTGCTTCACGGTTGTCCCCTGAGTAGTTATCTTCTTACTTTGCCAGTGGGTATTGCGTTTTTTAAGGTGAGGGTGCACTTTTCCTTGTCTCCTTTTTCTTTTTTATCTTCAGGAGTTTTGGTGCCTCATTTTCTGTCTTAAGCAGATGATGTCACTATTGTTGCAGAGTCTTCTTCTGTTCTTTTGCGTATTTGCAGTATTTTTCTTTTGTTTTGTTTTTTTTTTCATTTGTGGGCCTTTCTCTTAATTTTGGCAAATCCTGTGGTTTTGGTGCAGTTCCCCATATTGAGGATGTTTCTTTTGTTAGCACTGGTATCTCTATCTTGGTTCATAGGTTCATATGTGTGTACTAGGCTAATGGCCCTGAATTATCTGGATTTGACCATCTTTAAGGATGGTGAAGGTTTGGCTAGTACTTTGTATAGGAAAGACAGTTATTCCAATTCTCTTTTACATTATTCTAGTTGCCACCCCCATTATCAAAAAAGAGGGGTGGCAAAGGGACAAATGGTACGGTTATCAAGGCTAATTAGTGACGAAACTATTTAAACAGGAAATGTATAAACTCATAGGTATGTTAATGGATAGGGGGTATCCACTTAAACTATTATTGAAGGTGAAAAAGGAAGTGGTTAGGAAAAGGAATACTGCCTTTTCCCCTATATTGAGAAGTAGTGTAGGTACGATGAGTGATATACATTTGGAAAGTATTGACAAATGTGTAGAGATGGAGAAGCCATGTCTCATTCTCAAGTATAAGGAGAAAGCTATTGGAATAGCTACAGTTGTACGTGACGTATGGAATCACTGTTTGGATAATGCAACTAAGGACATTATTGGGAAAACACCTAGGATTGTGTTTAGCAAAGGTGAAAATTTAAAAACAATAATGGAGAAAGTACCTAGAGCCAGAAAATCAAAAATGTCTAAGTGTGGTAATTGTAGATATTGTAGGTTTATCAGTGAGGGTACACATTTAGTTATAAAAGGTTTTGATCGTACAATACCCTGCCCGGGCCTGTGCAATTGTAACACAAAGAATTTAGTTTATGTTGCTTCATGTATTACATGTGATGCATTCTACGTGGGGATGACTACACGTAGACTGCGTGATCGAATCAGTTAACACACACGTAGTATAAAGAATAAAGATCAACACAATGCCCTGTTTGTACATAGTTGTCAATGTAAGGTTTTTAAAAAATTCTTATTTTTTGTTATAGATAGAATCTACGAAGATCAAGGGGGTGATGTAGGTAGCAAGGTGGCCCTATTAGAAGTTGAATGGCAGGTGAGGCTTAATGCCATGAGGTTTCCTGGCATTAATGATTATATATCCATCAAGCCAGTTTTAAAACACAAAGCAAATTGCATATAACTAAAAGGGTAATTGTATATGTTTTATGTTTTGTATCGTTATAGTTAATGTTATTTATTCAAAGTTCACAGTACGATATATGTTTTAAATCATTACAACAATTGTTTTGATTGTTTGTACTGAGTAATTTGTGTTTTGAACGCTCCTTGCCTATGTTTCAGTTGCTTTTGTTTATATTTTTAAAATAGGTATTGCCTTTTTAAATAGGTTGCAGCAGTGTTTTGGCTCATTGGTGTATTCAAATATGATGTCATCAATTAATTTGTCTTAATTGCTTTAAATATGTTGTTTGTTGAATGTTAACCGACTCTGATGATGCCTTTTTAGGTGAAAGCGCTTAGTCGGTGGATGTTTTACTATTAAATATCTCCTGGATGTTCATTGCTGGTCCTGGTATTCTGTTTAGCAGTTGTTGCCTATCGTGTTTACTGATCTCTTGTCTCCTTTGCTCATGCATCTGATTCTGCTCTGCTGCTCTCTTGTGACCTGTCCAAAGCATTTGACAATGTTAGTCATTTAGACTTGTTGGCCCTTTTAAAGGCTTATGGATTTGGTCCTCTTTTTATTCAGTGATCTTTTATTCAATGCATTGCTTCCATTTGTTTAGCTTCTGTTATTGTTGCTGTGGTTAATGGTTGGATGGGAGCTGAAGTTGCCATGAAGTATGGTGTGCTTCACGGTTGTCCCCTGAGTAGTTATCTTCTTACTTTGCCAGTGGGTATTGCGTTTTTTAAGGTGAGGGTGCACTTTTCCTTGTCTCCTTTTTCTTTTTTATCTTCAGGAGTTTTGGTGCCTCATTTTCTGTCTTAAGCAGATGATGTCACTATTGTTGCAGAGTCTTCTTCTGTTCTTTTATGATTTGCAGTATTTTTCTTTTGTTTTGTTTTTTTTCATTTGTGGGCCTTTCTCTTAATTTTGGCAAATCCTGTGGTTTTGGTGCAGTTCCCCATATTGAGGATGTTTCTTTTGTTAGCACTGGTATCTCTATCTTGGTTCATAGGTTCATAGGTGTGTACTAGGCTAATGACCCTGAATTATCTGGATTTGACCATCTTTAAGGATGGTGAAGGTTTGGCTAGTACTTTGTATAGGAAAGACAGTTATTCCAATTCTCTTTTACATTATTCTAGTTGCCACCCCCATTATCAAAAAAGAGGGGTGGCAAAGGGACAAATGGTACGGTTATCAAGGCTAATTAGTGACGAAACTCTATTTAAACAGGAAATGTATAAACTCATAGGTATGTTAATGGATAGGGGGTATCCACTTAAACTATTATTGAAGGTGAAAAAGGAAGTGGTTAGGAAAAGGAATACTGCCTTTTCCCCTATATTGAGAAGTAGTGTAGGTACGATGAGTGATATACATTTGGAAAGTATTGACAAATGTGTAGAGATGGAGAAGCCATGTCTCATTCTCAAGTATAAGGAGAAAGCTATTGGAATAGCTACAGTTGTACGTGACGTATGGAATCACTGTTTGGATAATGCAACTAAGGACATTATTGGGAAAACACCTAGGATTGTGTTTAGCAAAGGTGAAAATTTAAAAACAATAATGGAGAAAGTACCTAGAGCCAGAAAATCAAAAATGTCTAAGTGTGGTAATTGTAGATATTGTAGGTTTATCAGTGAGGGTACACATTTAGTTATAAAAGGTTTTGATCGTACAATACCCTGCCCGGGCCTGTGCAATTGTAACACAAAGAATTTAATTTATGTTGCTTCATGTATTACATGTGATGCATTCTACGTGGGGATGACTACACGTAGACTGCGTGATCGAATCAGTTAACACACACGTAGTATAAAAAATAAAGATCAACACAATGCCCTGTTTGTACATAGTTGTCAATGTAAGGTTTTTAAAAAATTCTTATTTTTTGTTATAGATAGAATCTACGAAGATCAAGGGGGTGATGTAGGTAACAAGGTGGCCCTTTTAGAAGTTGAATGGCAGGTGAGGCTTAATGCCATGAGGTTTCCTGGCATTAATGATTATATATCCATCAAGCCAGTTTTAAAACACAAAGCAAATTGCATATAACTAAAAGGGTAATTGTATATGTTTTATGTTTTGTATCGTTATAGTTAATGTTATTTATTCAAAGTTCACAGTACGATATATGTTTTAAATCATTACAACAATTGTTTTGATTGTTTGTACTGAGTAATTTGTGTTTAGAATGCTCCTTGCCTATGTTTCAGTTGCTTTTGTTTTTATTTTTAAAGTAGGTATTGCCTTTTTAAATAGGTTGCAGCAGTGTTTTGGCTCATTGGTGCATTTAAATTTGATGTCATCAATTAATTTGTCTTAATTGCTTTAAATATGTTGTTTGTTAAATGTTAACCGACTCTGATGATGCCTTTTTAGGTGAAAGCGCTTAGTCGGTGGATGTATCACTATTAAATATCTCCTGGTTGTTCATTGCTGGTCCTGGAATTCTGTTTTGCAGTTGTTGCCTTTCGTGTTTACTGATCTCTTGCCTCCTTTGCTCATGCATCTGATTCTGCTCTGCTGCTCTCTTGTGGCCTGTCCAAAGCATTTGACAATGATAGTCATTTAGACTTGTTGGCCATTTTAAAGGCTTATGGATTTGGTCCTCTTTTTATTCAGTGATCTTTTATTCAATGCATTGCTTCCAGTTGTTTAGCTTCTGTTATTGTTGCTTTGGTTAATGGTTGAATGGGAGCTGAAGTTGCCATGAAGTATGGTGTGCTTCACGGTTGTCCCCTGAGCAGTTATCTTCTTACTTTGCCAGTGGGCGCTGTGTTTTTTTTAAGGTGAGGGTGCACTTTTCCTTGTCTCCTTTTTCTTTTTTATCTTCAGGAGTTTTGGTGCCTCATTTTCTGTCTTAAGCAGATGATGTCACTATTGTTGCAGAGTCTTCTTCTGTTCTTTTGCGTATTTGCAGTATTTTTTCTTTTGTTTTTTTTTTATTTGTGGGCCTTTCTCTTTATTTTGGCAAATCCTGTGGTTTTGGTGCAGTTCCCCATATTGGGGATGTTTCTTATGTTAGCACTGGTATCTCTATCTCGGTTCATAGGTTCATAGGTGTGTACTAGGTTAATGGTCCTGAAGCCTTTACAAGCCTAGCCCAAAAATAAAATTGCTCTGGCACCATGCCACCTGACAGTGCCTCTACTAGTAGGGCAACTGGAGTGATCCCTGGGGTGAACTTTCTATTTCCCATCCACTCATCAAGATTTCTCTTGAAGAGGGCCAGTGAGGTGCTCTGCTTGACATGTATGGGAAGTCTATTCCATAGCATGGGCAGCCTCTGGGATATGAACCTGTCTCTCCAGCATGTTCTGTTGATTGTGGTAATGAGGTTGAGGTCTCTGGAGCATGTGGTGTGGAAGGATTGGTATTTCTTTAGATGTAGCATTTCTAACAGAGCTGGGACAGACATGGCTTTGTAAGTCAAGCAGAGATCGTCTCTAAGTAGGTGATATGAGACAGAGAATAGTTGGAGTTTTTTGAGTCTGTCCATATAGGACAAGTGTTTAAGGCCTAGGATCCTCTTTGTGAGGTACTTTTGCAGCCTCTCCAGTTGTTGCAGGTGTCTAGTGATGTACATGCCAAATTGGGCATTGTACTCGATGATTGGCCTAATGAAGGAAGAGTAGAGGGAGACAATGACCTCTTTCTTCCTGGATGCAAAACCCTTAGTAATGAGATGTGCCACATAGAAGGACTTTCTGACCACAGTGGCAACGTGGTGGTCAAAAGAGAGGTTGCTGTCAACCTGTGTTCCCACATCTCTTATAACGCCTTCTGTGTTCAGTGGACTACCATCAATGTGGTAATTCAAGGGAACTGGGTTTTTCCTAAAGAGGATGAAGACACATTTTTTTGACATTGAGCTTAAGGCCATGGACTCACTGAGGCCTTTCTGCAGGATGTCAACATCACTTGGGGAGTTAATAATAGCTCCCAACTTGCAATCATCTGTGAACTTTGTCAGCCAGAGTCCCTTCATGTTGGTTTGGACTTCAGAGTAGATACCAAATAGGAGAGGACCCAAGATCGAACCCTGTGGGACTCCACTTGTGACTGGTCGGCAGTGTGACTTGGAGTCAGCTACTTTCACACTGTGGGTTCTATCTGTGAGCCAGTTTACAACCCACCTAGTGATATAGGGGTTGATGCCTAGCTTAGTAAGTTTTTCTATGATTCCTGAGTGGGGAATGGTATCAAAGGCCTTGGCCAGATCAAGGTAGGCTGTATGAACCACCTTACCTTCATCCACAGATCTGGTGACTGACTCAAAGAAGTCAACCAAGTTGAGCAGGCATGAAATAACCTTCACAAAACCAAACTGTGTAGGATGCAGAGTTTGGAGATTCTGTATATCCTTGTTTATTAGGTCCATGAGGATGCATTCCATAGCTTTGCATATCAGACTCATCAGGCTAATGGGGCGATAGTTCCCGGGGTCTGTAGTCACTCCTGCTTTGTGGAGAGGGTTGACTGTAGCAGTGCGCCATTTGGTAAGGAGAAAGCCTGAGGTGAGGCTGTGATTGAACAGGGCACACAGGTGAGGTGCCAGTTCACTTTGTAGTTCATGTAGAACACAGCCATGGATACTGTCAGGTCCCCTAGAAGCTGTATTCTTGGCCTTGGACAGTGCTGTTTTAACCTGTGCAGCAGTAATACTGGGTGCCTGGCAATCTACTGGTATTGTGATTGGTCCTTTGGGGGGTAAAGTTAGCACTGAATCTGTCCGCCAGTATATTTGCAATATCTGTTGGCTTGGTATAGGAGGTACCACTGTGCCGTAGCTCAGAGCAAATCTGAGTATTGCCATGGAGATTCTTTACATAACTATGGAAGGCCTTGTGGTTATCTTTACTATCTGCTGCAATTCTGTTTTCATAGCTAGCTTTAGAGGATTTGATGAGGGATCTTAACCTTTTGTTGAGGCTGATAAGGGAGTTTTTCCAGTATTGGGACTTCACCTTATTCTGCATCAGTTTTTTCCTTCTGTTGTAGAGTTTGTTTATGGTAGGGGACCACCAGATTGGCTTCCTTTTTTTTAAGGAGAGCGTCTTAGTTCTATTGGGTATGGCGAGATCCATGCATTTGTGTACGTGTTCTTACAGTGCATTGGTGTATGATTTGGTGGTCATGCAACTATTCTCCATTTGCATGGGTGCCGTGAAGTTAGCCACCTCTGTTTTAGGACCCCAAAATTAGCTTTGGAGAAGTTGTTCATGGTGGTTACCTTTGTTGCGGGGGTGGGTGGGATGTGGAATTCTAAGGTGATTAGCTTGTGATTAGATCTAAGCAGGGAGGAGTTGACTACTGGTGTAGAGCAACAGTCGCCCATGTTAGTAATGACCAGGTCAAAGATGTTGCTAACTCTAGTGGGAGTAAGAATGAGCTGGTCCAGGGCATCGGAATTAATGAATTCCAGAAAGCATTGGGCAAGTGTATTGGTACATGAGTAGTTTTCTCTTTTAATGGAGTGGTAGTTGAATTCGCCCAGTATGAGTGTATTAGGTTGGACCCCAATATTCTCCAGGGAGCTTAGGAATGTGGAGTGTGAATCTTGGGACATGGTTGGGGACCTATAGCAGGCTATGACCTGAATCACTGTTTTACCCAATGTTAGCTGCACCAGAAGTATCTCAGATGCGTTATGTTGGACTACCATTCTTGAGATGTGCGCATCCTTTATGAATATGGAAACACCACTACCTTTGGAGCTTTGGTCCAAGTTCTGGGGCTGAAAGGAGTGGAATGAGTTGTAGCCTGGTAGTGCAGGGGTGCTTTCTGCTGCCTTGAGCCAGGTCTCTGTTACAACACAAATGTCGATGTTCTCCATTTTAAGGAGTATTTCGAGCGAGTGCATTTTGAAATTTAGACTTCTAGCGTTGAGCAGCATGACCCTGAAATTGCATTTGTTTGTAGCTGTTACAGTGGTAATTTGGTCTTTGGAACACCGCCTAAAAAAGGCACTATAGGGGTGGTAAGAACCTTGGCCAGTATCCGGAAGCCCAGGGGTGACAGATGCAGGCCATCTCTGGCAAAGCATCGAGGTCTGTCAAACATGTCACCCCAGGCAGACAGATACTGGATCCCCTTAGAATGACAACAGAAACTTAGCCAATTGTTGAAATTAATTGTTTTCTGCTTGTACTGTGGTATCATTCTGGGTGATGGTAGGATGCTGCTCAGGGATAGGGTCATACTTGCCTGGGCTACATAATCCAAGAGCTCCACCATGTCTCTTTTCATGTAGTCCAGGGAGGAACATCTCAGGTCATTCACACCCACATGTACAATGACAGAGTCATATTTGTACCTGTTGTTGAGGGACCTGAGTGCGTGCATTATGTGGTGGATCCTGGTGGCTGACAGGCAGCTGACTGTTACTTTCTCCTTATTCAACCTAGTGAGTTGGACATCAGTGTGCCTCACTATCAAGTCACGTATGACTAGTGTGTTAGGCATGCTGTTTTGTCTCAGGGGCTTTGGTTGAGTGGCACACTGTTTAGGAGAGTTATGTGTCTCATGATTAGTGTTGTGTTGTGGTGGTTGAGTGCATTTCTGCCTTGGAGGTCTCTGCTGTTTGGTAAGAGTTTTACTGAGAGCCTCCACAAAGGTGGGTGTGTGGTTTGTGTTTTTATGTGAAGGCAATGCTGGTGTGTGTTCTGGAGAGCTGTGTGTTCCAGGTGGTGTGGTAAAAGTGTTGACCTTCTCCTCTTGACCAGCTATTCCAGTCTTGGCTGGAGAGTGTGTGGCTTCCAATTTGGATATATAAATGCATTTCTCACAAGTCGGAGTGTTGGGGGGTAAAAGGAGAGGGTTGTCAGTGTACATGAGCCAGTTGCCTACATTGCCTCAGGATGCCCAAGTTCACCAGGTTAATAGGAGAAAGCACAGGGAACTGACCTTTAGATATGCTTGGAGGGGTGGACATTAATAAGTACAGGAGCTGTTTCCTTGTAGAACGTTTAGTGCTGGTAGCACTTTTGTGTACTACAATAATTGCTACAAGAAGTCTGGTAAAGTGCTAAACTAACAAGCTAGTAAAAGTGCAGGAGAGGAGAGAATTAGCAGATTTAAAGGAAAAATTGAAGAGCAGACTTTGGCACTGCTTGGAAGCTTACAAACAGTCCTGGATACAGCAAATTTGTATCTGGACTAGATTAGTTACAGGAAAGGTGGGAAACAAGCGCAGATGTGAGCTTTTAAACCAGAAAGTTAAAAGAGATCGAAAAACTGCCTGAAAGGTCAATAAACTACAATTTCTGGGCCAAAAACCACTCCTCTTGTGGTAGATAGGCTACCTAGTACTTACCACTCCCACTGATAAGCTAGAAGGCTTCCTTGCCATAACCATTTGGTTTTCCTTCTTATGTCTTTTAATCTTGTGAAGCCCTTCTTGGTAAATCTGTTCATCACTTAGCTTTCCTGTTTTATTTTCTTTTGCCTTTCCGAAAAAAGGTTTATTTGTTGAATGACACCCTTTTATATGGGTATGAGGTTTTTTCTGTTTGTGTTTCCACATTCCTGGTCCACCCGCCTTTTGTCTGAAGTACTTCCTATACACCTGCTAGGAGAGGTATTTTGTATTCTACTCCTGCTTCTGGCAGTAGTTTACTGCTTCCTTTCCTTTTTTATACATTGTTTTTCCTGTATTGTGGCATTTACAGGCTTCAGATCTTTCTTTGCTTGGCCACTTGCTCCCATGTCTGGTCGGTTTTGCTAGACTTGTTTGGCAGGGAAGTGTGCAAGGAGGGTCCCTTCACTGGAGCTGCGGGAAGTCCAATCTTTGCTGCTTGCTTAGCATGTATCTTTAGACATCCCCCTTCCTCTAGGAAAGAATAATAGTCTTCTCTTTTGGCCCATTTCTATGCTGTTAATGGGTATCAACATTATTCGCCTGGGAGATTGTTAGGTGTGCGTCAGCACAGGCCGCGTAATGCTTTGTTTCCTTACTGGCATGATTTTTTGTGGAGCTGCTCTCTTGATAAGCTGCCTGTTAGATCTTATGCTTTTCACCCGGTGGGGTTGCAATTGTGTCCACATGATAGGTGTCAGGTTTTAGAGACAGCAGAGTATGTTTTTCTTCAGTGACCCAATGTGGCTGTTTTTTGGAGGGTGTACTGTGTCATTATTCAGTGCCACTTGTGTTTCTTCTCACTATTGAGAAATGTTTATATGGGGACTATGGTTGTGGATGCTAGCTGTTGCTAGGGCAGATTTCCTTTTGTTGTCAGCTTTATGTCTTCTTTGGGCTGCCCCTTATAGTGAGGCACTTGCTGGGAAGATTGTTTCAGTCCCTGATTTGTTGCAACAACTGAGAATAGGGTTATGGCATAAAAGGTGGGTGGCTGAGTAATTTGCTTACCCATGCTTGTTTCTTCTTTTGTGCACGATAGGACATTTATCTTTTTTGATGAATATGTTGCACTGGTGTTTTTATCAGTGCTTTTTGTGTTTTCCTGGTTTGCTTTATGTAGTGTATTCTACCAGCTAGTGCATTCCTTTTTATTGTGGGCTTCCCCAGTGTTTTACCTGCCTTATGGCCTTTTTTTTTGTTCTCTTTATACAGTATTACAAGACTATTTGCATTTGATTTAGTGTTCCTTTCTTACTTTTATCCATTTGGTATCTTTGGGGTGTGTGTTTGGATATTAGTAAGGTTTTACTCTTTCTAAGGTTTTTATGTCCTGTAGTACTGTTTGGTGTTTTTTTTTCTTTTGTTTCTTTTGCCAGACCTTCTTTACTGTTTTCTTTCTCATTCTCAGCCTTGTAGGACTTTTTATGCTTGCTGTTAGGATGTCTTTCCTTAATCCTTGTTTTTAGCTTACGAATCATGTTTTGTTGAATTTTCTAGTCCTACACAGCTGTTGTCTCTTACGGTGGCAGTTTTTTCCTAGGTAAAAAAATCGGTGACCTAGGGTTTCGCTGTTTTACCATTTCACTTTTTATGTGTCATCGAAACGGCATTCACTGTAATGCCATTTTGACAATCTAATATAGACCCATCCAGGCTATACTATATCTACTAGATACACAGCAGTGAGACACTATAAAATGTTTTAACAGAAAAGCAGCAAGCAGACACTAAAGAATGTTTTAAACAGCAAACAAATCAGTTATTCAAAACATTGATTGGTGGGAAAACAGAACAGATACTTTGCAAACAGTGAAAAGTAGCAAAAATTGCTTTGCAAACAGTGAAAATAGCAAACAAATCTTTGCAACAGTGAAAACAGCAACAAAATATGATGTAACAGGCACAGTAAGGCAGACAAATGCAATGTAAACAGCGCAGTTTAGTTTACAGTATTAAAATACAGTACTAAATAAGCAGTACACAATTTAAAGTGCAGTAAATACTATAATCAAGCAAAGAAAAAAAAAGAAAAGAAAAAAAAACAGGCAATTTATGTTTTTTTTGACGCTCAGAAGCCTCTAGTCATCTGGTATCTCAGCTCAGAGTTGTGGCTGGTAGCTCACCTGAGTTCAGCTTGGTTAAAACAAGCTACCTACATCGACTTTAAAGCTAATACCTTTTTTCAAAACGGGGAAAACTTAATCTAACAACTGTTAACTACTTCATGTTCAGTTTTACCCAATTCCTCAGCTGGATACCCACTATTAAGAAACAAATCTTTAAGATAATTTATTTCTTCAATAAATACTATGTCATTACTGACAATTCTACCTGTTCTGATCAATTGTCCTTTAACTATATTTAATTTCATGAATTTGGGGTGTTGGCTGAGGAAATGTAAATAAATTATTTTTGAAGGTCTCTTTTCTATAAATTTGACTATCAACTTTTAAGTATCTTTATTCATTTTAATACTTATATCCAAGAAGTTTAATTTGGTTCTTTTCGCATTTAAAGTGAAAGACAACCAAGAAATATTTTCGTTGACTTCTTAACAAGCAGCTTAAATAATTCTTATTTTTCTCCCCAAATAAAAAACAAATTGTCAATATAGCTTTTTTAAAAGTTTACACATTTGAAAAAGGTAAATAAATTAGTTTAGTAGATCCAACCATCACATAATCATGTTTACAAATGCTGGGGCAACTTTCACCCCAATTGCTACCCCTGTTTTCTGCTGTTATATGTCAGTTTCAAAAAGAAAAAATCTATACAATATTAATAGCAACGAAATCAATCTTTCTGAACCTGTCTAGATATAATTTGACAAATTCTACACCCTCTTCTCGGTCAATACTAGTAAATAATGATACAACATCTATAGTACCTAAAATGCTTTCATCCCCAGTGAGCTGGTAGTCCTTTAAACAATCCAAAAATGACCAAGAATCTTTCAAGTAAAATTTACTGTCTTGTACAATAAGGTTCAGAAAACAATCTAAATAAGTGGAAATGGTAAAAGTCTTACGTCTGAGAAATGACACAGCTGGTCTAAATGGTGGATTGGTCTTACTTTTATGTATCTTGGGATGCCAGATATTTTCCCCAATTCCAGTTGCTCAACTACTAGAAAGTCATAAATATTCCAATTTAAGTAACCCTGGTTAAACAGTTCAAAAATAATAGCATCAACCTCAAAATAACATTTTTTACAAACCTTTACTAACTTTTTGATAATTAATATTATTTAACATTTTTAACATTTCTTCCTTAATTATATCTATTATACTCCAGTATTACAAGCTTACATCCTTTGTTCACTGTCATATATATCACAAATATTTGTAATGAGTTAAGTTGACCAAAGCTTTTTGATCATTAGAAGTCAAATACATCATGTACTTAGGCTTATATTTTACCATATTATTAAAATAACTTTCACAAGTTTTGGTAAAAACATTTGAAGTACTTTGTAACAGTGGATTAAATCCACTTGGTTTTCTTACATATTGTTGACTAATGACACTTTTAACATCATTTAAATTAAATTTCAAGTTCAATTTTCATACAAACAATTTAAAGACCACTATCAAATCCATCTATGAAGCTATCCTAGTTGGAATGCATGTGAATCCTTTAAAAGTGACTTTCATTTCATCTAATGTAAAAGTCTAAGATGTTAAATGAAAATTGAACATTCCGACGATATCCTCCTTTCCCCCTTTCCATGCCTCTTTTTCTTCCTCTGTTTGACTTGACATTCCTGGCCACAGTTTGTATTCACAAACAGTTCCCCAGCTGAAAAAATGGGGAAGAATGTTGAGCATTAGAAGCTGCTGCCCCTTCATTATTATTATCACCAATGGCCACTTCAGTAGTAACTTCTCTAATTTCATTGGTGTCACAAACCATCTGGGAACTGTCATTCATGGCACCAAAATTGTCTAACTGGCTGACATTATTACCCAGAGAAGTATTTCTAACATTGGAAGAAATATTTACATTTGTGGTATTAACATCATTAGGACAAATGAGAAAAGCGTTGTTGACATGATATGCCCAGCCATCTCTATCTAAACTTTTTATTGTCTTTAGCCGCAATAGTTGCTACATGTTGTTCTACTTTGATAGATATACTTTCATACAAATTTTTGAAATTTCCAAATAAATGGTGTTGTATAATAACTTAATTTAAACCATGAATCTCTTTTTTAACAGCCTGTAAATTAAGACTATTATGCTTAATTAACAACTTAAACATTTCCAGCCCTGTATTATTATACAAATCTACCAAGTCTTTATAAATATCATCATTGTAAGTAATCCCATTCGGGAATTTGTATACTCTCAAACATAGAGGAACTTGCTTAAGTTCTAAACAACACTGCAAATACAAAATATCATAATCCAGTGATTTAAATTGAACACATTTCCTCTATAGGTGAAAGATTATAGACTTATAGTTAGTTTGCAAACCACCAATCTCTACATTCATCAAATTCTGATTTATAAATCCACTGTTTGAAAAAAGGTCTGACCTCCAGATGTCGCACCAAGCTGTTTATGAAATCTGCATCTTCACAGGAAACAGCTGGAACTAGAGTGATGTCACTAGCCCAGAACTTGTTGCGCAGAGGAGCCATAATTATAGTAACATATTATTTTCAGCATTTGAGCCCCCCAGAGAAACCAGAGAAGCCATGTCTTTCAGTTGTAATTAAACTAAAGAACCAAACACCAAACTCCAAGACAAGTCAACATTAAATGTTTATTAAAATTAAAATTTTTATAGTAAGAAACTTTGTCCCCCATCTCTATTCCTGTTTTTTGCTGGTAAACACTATTATCAAACCGAAAAAATAAATATTCCCAAGCACAATAACCAATAATGTACAGAAAGTATTAATAGTAAAAATGCCCATCTTACAAATATTACTAATTAATTAATTAGGTTATATTTAAATAAAATTTATAAGATGGATGTTTTTAATACTGTTTATCAGCAAAAAACTGGACAAGTGATTGGGGCAAAAGTTGCCCCAGCTTTTGCAAATATGTTGAAGTGCTGGTTGGATATTACTGTTTTAACTCCTCTAGCAGTGTGTAAATATGTTAAATTATATAAGAGGTATATTGATGATTTACTTTTCATTGCGGGAGAACATAAGAATTTATTTGAACAATGTGTTAATGATGTTAATAAAAGCATTTCTTGGCTTTCTTTTACTTTAAGTGGAAAAGGCATGGAATTTAACTTCCTAGATGTTAACATCAAGATGAATAAAGAACAACAGTTTGAAAGTAAAATATATAGAAAGGAAATATTCACAAATAATGATTTACATTGTAAAAGCCAGCACCCCAAGTGCCCCTGAAGTGGCAGGTGTTACCTAGAGCCCATAGATTCCCTGGCTAAAATGAAAAAAAAAAACAGACCATTGAATAGAGCAGTCTTCAGTCCAAGTCTGCCATCAGTTGTTGTAACTGGCTCCCTCTTAAACAACTACCTCTCAATGAAGCTGTACAGTACTTTAACTCAACCTTCCTACATATCCTAGACCATCATGCTCCCTCTAGATCCATTAGGACAAAATCCCACCATGCCCTATGGCTTACCAAAGAGACAAAAAAGACAATGAAAGAAAGGGACAAATTCTGGATAGCATCCCACAAAGATAAAAATACTACTCTAAGGTTAAAGTACACTGAACTATGTAATAAAGCCAAGAGGTTAACTAAACTTGACAAGTCCAACTACTATAAAAATCTACAGGATAAATATAGCCACAACCCCCAAAAAATTCTGGACTTCCATTAATAGACTACTTCACCCTGGGAAAGCATCCACTCCCACCCCTATACTGCCAAACAACCAGGATGATATTCCAACACAATTTAATAAATTCTTTACAGAAACAGTTCAAGATCTAGCCAATACCCAGAAAAATAATGGCATTACTATACAATCATCCACTACAACCAACAGTAATACAAAAAAATAACATCTCTAGCTTCTCCCTACAGCCAGTGTCCACTAAAATGATTGTAAACCTCCTTAGGAAGCTAAAACCAACCACACTAGCTGCCGATAAATTTCCTGCAGATTTCCTTCAGATAGCAACAGAAGCCATATCATACCCAGTGTCTATTCCCATAAATAGATCAATTTCAGAACACATAGTTCCTGCCCTCTGGAAAACTTCCCATATTGTCCCTCTGCACAAAGGAGGCAACTCCTTAGAGCTGACCAACTATCGTCCTATAGCCATACTATCACCCTTATCAAAAATTCTTGAAAGAGTTGTCCACTTACAGCTAATGCAATATCTCCAACAAAACAAACTACTATCCAACTCCCAACATGGCTTCAGACCCTCCCACAGCACAACCACTGCCCTTCTATCCTATACCAATACAGTCAACCACTATAGAAACCAAGGTCTTTTAGTATCTTCCATCTTCCTCGATTTATCAAAAGCCTTTGATATGGTTAATCACAACATGCTCCTCAATACTCTATCTAGTCTCAATATATGCTCCTCCACTATACTGTGGTTCAATAGCTATCTATCAGAATGCCAACAAGCAGTTCTCTGGCAAGAAAAGCTGTCCCCCCTCTTACCAGTTTCCATAGGAGTCCCTCAGGGATCAATCCTTGGCCCACTGCTGTTCTCCCTCTTCACTAACAACATCTCCTCTTCACTGCACACTGCCACAGTAGTTCAATATGCTGATGACACCACCATAATATGTGCTGCCCCCAGCATAAAGGAACTACACACCCTTACCCAACTCAATTTTACTCTAGCAGAAACCTGGTTTACTAAAATACAACTTCTTCTCAATCCAAAGAAAACTAAACTAATCCTATTCACCCCTGGCAGATCATCCAATTCAAACTATAGCCTCATCATAAACTCCAAAAACAATATTCAAATCACACCCACCAACCACACAAAACTACTAGGAGTACAGATTGATAATCACCTAAAATTTGATATCCATATAGCACAAACCATCAAAAAGGTAAACAGAAAACTAGGTCTCCTCTATAGAAACAAAATGTTCATGACTAAACAGACCAAAGCCACTATTGCAAGAAGCCACCTCCTCTCTGTCCTTCTTTATGCTTCCCCTATCTTAACTAACCTTCACCAGACTGAACTTCACAAAATGGAATCCTGCTACAACAAAAATCACTGCCTTTCCCCTAATGCAACTCAAGTGGCTGGAACTTCCTCAGCTGCTAAGACTTAATCAAGTCACAGTTGCACATAAACTCTACTACTACCCTGAGAAAACACCTGCTCTCCAACAACTAATTCAGCCCTACACCACCACTAGAGCCCTAAGATGTAGTAACCAAAATCTCATTCAAGTAATAAGACATAAAAATGAAGCAGGTAAATCTCTCTTTGCCTGCATAACAGCCCAAACCTGGAACTCACTCCCAAACATTATAACTAGCACTACTTCTAGTACCAAATTCAAACACCTCCTGAAATCCCATTATTCTAATAATTGGCTCTGCTCTTGCTACACCCCAGGGTAACAATAACTATGCTCAGTTGCAAGGATTCCGCTACACTATAACTTTTCCCTTACTTAGCCCTGTTGATATCCTTGCATATTCATTCAAACATATCATCAGTCCATTAGCAGAAAACATACTAACATTTGTACTGTTCTTTACTACAACCCATACCTGATAATGGCTATAATCTGTATCTGAAAATAGTATAAAACCTAACGTAACTCCTCTTACTCTCAGCTTACCTATACCTATACTTTAATTTTGCCAGTCTTACTCTCATCTTACCTATACCTATACTTTAATTTTACCAGTCTTACTCTCATCTTACCTATACCTGTACTTTAATTTTACCAGTCTTACTCTCATCTTACCTATACCTATACTTTAATTTTGCCAGTCTTACTCTCATCTTACCTATACCTATACTTTAATTTTACCAGTCTTACTCTCATATTACCTATACCTATACTTTAATTTTACCACTCTTACTCTCATCTTACCTATACCTGTACTTTAATTTTGCCAGTCTTACTCTCATCTTACCTATACCTGTACTTTAATTTTACCAGTCTTACTCTCATCTTACCTATACCTATACTTTAATTTTGCCAGTCTTACTCTCATCTTACCTATACATATACTTTAATTTTACCAGTCTTACTCTCATCTTACCTATACCTATACTTTAATTTTACCAGTCTTACTCTCATCTTACCTATACCTACACTTTAATTTTACCAGTCTTACTCTCATCTTACCTATACCTGTACTTTAATTTTACCAGTCTTACTCTCATCTTACCTATACCTACATTTTAATTTTACCAGTCTTACTCTCATCTTACCTATACCTGTACTTTAATTTTACCAGTCTTACTCTCATCTTACCTATACCTACATTTTAATTTTACCAGTCTTACTCTCATCTTACCTATTCCTATACTTTAATTTTGCCAGTATGGGCATTTATTTACTTCTCAGTTATACAAATGCATAAATGAATTGTGAATGTTTTTGTGAATGTGAAGAAAAAAAAAAAAACCTGATTTGTAATAATTGTTCATTCTACTAGATGTATCACTTGTCATGTAAATGTTCCCTGTACTACTTTAAACTTCATTAATTGCTTAGAATTGTATTAACCTAATATTGTAACATGGAGCTTTTCTCCCCGGGCCTCCGCTGAAAATGGACCTGTGTCCAGTCGGACCCTCCCGGTTAACAAACACAAAATAATAAATAAATAAATAAATAGTGCTAAAATCATAGTAATACACTAGTGGTTTGGATTTCAAGGCACATTTTTTTAACATTTTATTCATATTATGATACTTGCACGTTTGCACTGACTCTCAGTTTCTTTTCCTCAAATCTTCACAGTCCCTTAAGCACATGAAATTCAAACTTCATCGATTTTATTCATTTACAATTTAATTAAGTGGGCTGGTTTACTGACCATTTGTTCATAAATTGCACTGTGATAGTGTCGTTTATTACTACTGCCTATCCTTCTGAGAGCCTCTTTGTTTTCAATGTATTATTATCTGTCCTTTTGTGAACTCCCATGTGTTCAGCTACTCCGTCTCTTACAGCTCTTGTAATGCTAACTATATAAAAATAAGAACACCCGAAACACAAAAATGAGAACACTCTCACAAAAGGACAAGAGATCTCTTGGCAGTGAATTTGTGAAATTCAGGGACTCTGAAAGGAAAATGACAGTGATAATGTCTGCATAGCAAGTGTAACCGTACCGGATCTGCTGATGGCCGAAGTTTAACACACGGTGTAGCTTTATCAATGATGGGCTCTTTATGGTGTCATGAAAATGTGCTGCAGATGGATATGAATTACCAGTTTTCCAGATGTGGGGAAGGGTGGTAACATTGTCATAGACAGAATATGGTTAATGTTAGACCATGAGTTTTAGGACTGCTTACTGGAAAGTGCAGCTGGTTTTGAGAGAACAACTGTTGCTCAAAGCCATGGCTACTACTGGCCTTGTTTATGAAGTTCTGAGTGATGCCACTTCTGGAGTAGGTGGCTAAGAGTATTAACCTTGCCTTTGCAGATGGAAATTTTTGTGGGGTAGATTATAGAGTTTATTCAAAGACACTTTCATGGCTGCTGCATTTATCATGTAGAATAATCAATCACAGCTAGATGTCTCAAACCTTAAAACAGAATATGAGGAGATTATATACAACCATGAAATGTTTATTGTTAATTTCCAGTCACTTACAAAGGATATTTTTCTGGTAGAAGTTACTAGTGTGGTGGTTCATCTACAGCTCCTTTAGGGTTAGATGAAGGAATGCACATGTATGCTACCGAAAGAATATTTATGCATTAATCATCAAATATCTTCTATAGTGTGACTGGAAGAGTTAGTCATGACTCAGGAAACAAGAATATAAGACTATAATGGTACCATACCTTTATGCCTGTTCTTATCACAACTTCTTCTTCTTTCAGCTTTTCCCGGTTAGGGGTCGCCACAGCAGATCACCTGTGTACTCATGATTGGCAGTGGAGTTTTACGGTGTCGAGTTGCCAGCCCATTGCCCAATCTTCCACAGAAGGCACACACACACTCACTCATGCCTAGGGCCAATTTAGAGTGTCCAGTCCACCTACAGCATGTCGTTGGGATGTGGGAGGAAATTGGAGTACCCGGAGGAAACCCACGCGACCAAAGGGAGGACATGCCTGTTCTTATCACAACAACAAAAAAAAATGTAATACAAAGTCCTCATCTTTGCTTATTTTAGCCACATTTTTGAAACTGTATGTGTGTATGTGCGTGATTGTGCATCAAGTTGATAAATTCAACATAATTAACATCTGACACATACATTGCATGCATTAATACAGACAGTTTTTAAACAAGGGGTACTATGCAGATCTTTATTCATTAGATCAATGTAGATGCATTTACATTGTGGCCCTGGCTGTGTCAGCATGTCTCCAGAAAGAAGGAGCCCTATGAACTGATGGATGTTGGTGACTTAGTGTGTGTGTGTGTGTGTGTGTGTGTGTGTGTGTGTGTGTGTGTGTGTGTGTGTGTGTATGTGTGTGTGTGTGTGTGTGTGTGTGTGTGTGTATATATATATATATATATATATATATATATAAATTTTTTTTACATACATCTTTTTCTGCTTCTTTTGTATCTTAAAATTAATGTAATGTTTGATTTGTGGATATATCATCAATTTCATCAACTGGAATAGATTGTGATGAAGACAGTTGGAATACTACAGCAGATTCTCCGTGTAGGCAGATACCCAAAGAATTTGTGAAAACAAGTACAGTCATTTGTAGGATGGCAAATTGTTAATGGTGAATGATTTGCATTTTCTGAATGGTCCAGTTACCAGCCATTATGCAGAAAGAGTAAGAAGTCCAATTGGCACAAGATCTTTCTACCGTACTTGTAGTAAGCTACATTCATGAAAGAAAAGATATTAAGACAGTAAAGAATAGTATTAAATGATAAACAGTGGGGAAGTGTAACCATATGTGTTGAAACACTGGATCAGATTAAACATTATCTTTCATCTCAGTGTAATTTGTACAAGAAGAATACTTTAATATATCTCAAATGATCAATAGCCTGCCCATGAACAAACGTGGTGCAGGACCATGGCTAATACTAAAAAGCTTCCCAAGTATATGGATCAGTTCTGGGAATCAAATTTTATTTATTTTATTATTTATCAGAAAAAGCCAACTGGGACAGAGTCCACTTTCAGAGGAAGCCTTGGGAGAAATGCCCCAGATGCATACCTTTGGAATGTGGGAAGAAACCGGAGAACCCAGAAGAAACCCACACGAATGCAGGGAGGACATGCCACACAGAAGGCACACCAGCCGAGAATCAAATCTGAGAACCTTTTGCTGTGAGGTGACAATGCTAACTGATGCACCACTGTGCCACCCATGTGATGGGATCAAATTGTGATGAGATCATAATTTTCATTAAGGTACATTCAGTTAAGATTTAGTTATAATACCAAGGTGGATGTTGGGGGGAATACAGCTTCCTGAATGGTCGGTGAGTTGAGCTTACTCGCTAAAGTTGCAGTTCAATTAACTTTTCTTCATTTATTTCATACAAAATCATAATTAAATTAAACAGTTCAGAGAACTCAAACACTGATAGATGTGTGGTTGAATGTTTTTGAAGGAGCATGTAATAGGGAGATCAAAAAACATTATTTTTTCAATAAGCTTCTATTTGTAAGAAAGTTCTAGAAAAATTGGGTATTGTGTGGAATGATTAGAGAAGTATGAAGAGACATCTTTGTTAACCTAGAAGATAAATCTGGGTGCGGTATTTTGGCTCTAGATGATTTTCACTATTGACGTGACACCCCAATCTCATCTGCAAAATCTGGAAAAGGCGCTGTGGATGGCTGGATTTTCTTATATTAAACTGTATTGGCTGGTTCAGTATACATGCCAGATTTAATGGGTGAAGCATGATGAAATGGATAAGTAGATGCATTAAGGGTACAGCTGCAATAATATACAGTGAAAGCATGCATTAAGGAAAGGAGGAATTAGTAGCTCATAGGAAAAATTAACAGATGACATATATAAGGAATTTTGACCTAAAAATTATTCAGACATAGGCATATAATTTAAAAATGGGAATTTTTATTTTTTTTTTTTTACAAAATCATATCAACGGGTCTAATAAATAAATAAATAAAAACTTTCTCAACCTTAACTTTTTATTAAGCAAGTTCAGTAAAATATTTGAGATCTTTTTGAATTGCTGACAGATCAGACCTCAGGTTAAAATTTCATCTGATCTGCAATATCTGTCATCTGAGGCCCTTAAACAGAAATAGGATTTGTTAATGAGATAGGACTCATAACCTTCTAAAATTCTGATATCAAAGGCAAATGTGTAACATGCAGAGCCAGTGAAATATGTCTGGCTATAGGTACGTAAGGTGTAAAAAAACAAACAGTTGTAATAAAAAAAAAAACATGAAATAGGTATTGAAAACAAAAAATGTGAAGATTTTATACATAAAACGCAGACTCCTTGCTCCAGAAATGATACACAGACTAATATTTAGGCAGGCATATTAGTACACCAGATTTCCGCAATGCAATACTTATGAGATAGTTTCTATTGGTGTCTTGACTGTTAGAACAAAGGGAGTTGGATAGAAAATATGACAGTTTGGGGATGATAGTACAATTTCACAGAATCATAGGAAATACAAGACAAGTTAGTCATGTGACCAAGTACACCTTGCCAGTACCCACCCTTAGATGGTACCTCCTTTTCTGAGAAGGCCTAGGCCAGTCAAACCAGGAATGATTTCTTAAATATCCATCAAATCATCCAGGCCCCATGTGAAGAAAGATAATGTATCACACTTTTTGCAATAGGTGTCTATTCCAGAGGTAGGGAAGGCACTGTGTAGAGAACCTCTCTCCCCAATGTTTTTTATTTATTTACTAGGGAATATTTAGAATCCTGGTTCTAATATTTGCTGGACTTTTAGATTTATAAAGATACAAGAGATCCAGGATAACTATGTTCATAATACCAGAGAAAGCAAACCATAGATCTCCTTTCAGGAATATATAATATACTGACTAAAGGGACAATGTTTCTGGTCTCCTTTGGTATCATAAGGTTTTTAAGGCCAATGAAGATGTAAATTAGGAATCTCTGTGGTGTTTCCAGTTGTTGGATAGGTCTAGTGACGTACATCCCATAGGGGGTACTGTACTTAATAACTGGTCTAATTAATGCTGAATATAAGGGTACAATGACTTCTCTAGATCTGGATGACATTCTTTTGGTAATCAGCTGCACTGAGAAGAAGTACTTTATGACTACTGTTGTTACAACATGAGCAGAGGCAAAGTAATTATCAACTTAAGTCCACGATCTTTAACATTTTCATTTTAGAGTAGGGTGTTTTCTATGTTGTATGTTGGTGGGAATGGGTGGACTACCAAATGTGACAATACTGCACATTTTTACATTTAATTTGAGAACATTTTAGTATATCAGGTATGTATAAAGTGTAATTTTTTGCTGAAGGGCTTGGGCCTGACAGGGTGACTTGACAATGACTCCCAGTTTTGAACCATCTACAGACTTGGGTAGCCAGGCATCTTAATTCATGGTCTGGAGATCATAAAAGTAAATGGATAATGGATACAGATACCTGTAACACATTGCATTTAAGTTACCTGGCACTTGCCCACTAAAGCAATTATATAAGTCAGCACTAAAAAATAAAAAGCACTACACCCTCACAAACTCCCCTTGAGTACCTTGTTCCCCATTAGCCCTTTTTTTTTCAATTATAAAGGAATTCCCAATACTATTCTAGCATGTCCAAAGGTCAGTTGTCAATCTCCTCTCCGGTCCAGCTGGTGAATCTGGGAATCTTGAGGCAATGTTACAACTGCCTCATGTACACAGACAACCCTCTCCTCCTCCCAATAAATTCCAACACATGTGAGAGATGCAACCATATAGCCAAACTGGAGGCTAAGCTCTCTCAACTCAGTACTGGCATAACCAGTCAGGAGGAGAAGGAAACCACACTCACTACAATTCCAGTCTCACATAGACCTACCACGACAGCAAACCAAACACATAAACACACACAAACATACTCGGAGGCTCTAAATAAAAATCTGCCTAAGCAGTAGAGACCTCCAAAGCAGACACCCAAGCAACCGCTACCCCAAAACAAAACATGTACAACACATAGCTCACAAAGCCAGTGTGCCGAACAGTCACAGCCCTTAAGGCTAAACAACACACCTGATTCACTTGTAATAGGTGACTCTATCGTCAGGCACACTGACGTCCCGCTCACCAGGCTGAACAAGTTGAAGGTCACGGTGAGCTGCCTGTCGGGCTCTAGGATCCGCCACATAACACAAGCACTCAGGTCACTCCAAGGCAAGTACAAATAAGACTCAGTCATTGTCCATGCTGGTGTGAATGACCTGAGATGTACCTCCCTGGACTACATGAAAAGAGACATAGAGGAGCTCTCTGAGCATGTAGCCCAGGCCGGTATGACCCTGAACTTGAGTAGCATCATACCCTCACCATGAATGATGCCACAATATGAAGACAAGATGATCAATTTCAACAACTGGCTTAAGTATTGGTGTCATTCAAAGGGGATCCAATGCCTGTCAGCCTGGGATGACATGCTCGACAAGCCACGATGCTTCGCTAGGGACGGCTTGCACCTGTCACCCCTGGGCTTTCAGATATTGGCAAAGGCTCTTGGTACCCCCATAGTGCCTTTTTTAGGCAAGGCTCAAAAGACAAACCCACCTCCATAGGTATCACAAGGGATAAGAAACTAAGAGTTATGCTACTCAACGCCAGAAGTCTAAACCTCAAGATGCATGTACTCGAAACTCTCCTTAGCATGGAGAACATCGATATCTGTGCAGTAACAGAAACCTGGTTCAAGGCTCCCGAGAGCACCCCAGCACTACCAGGTTACACCTCATACCATGCTTTTCGGCCCCAAAACTTGGACCGAACCACAAAAGGAGGGGGAGTATCAATATTCGTCGAAGATACCCACACCTCCAGGTTGGTGGCACAGCACGAAGCATCAGATACTATCCATGCGCAACTAACAGTGGGTAAAACTGCCTTCCAGTTTATAGCCTGCTACAGACAACCCTCCCAAACCCAGGAACCCCACTCAGCCTTCCTGAGAACACTGGAAAATTTGAAGGTCTCTCCAAACACCATTATACTGGGTGACTTCAACTACCCAAACATAGACTGGGAGCATTACTCTAGCTCCAACATCCTAGCCCAAAGGTTCCTAGAATTTATAAACTCAAATGCTATGGAACAACTTGTTACCACTCCCACAAGAGGGGAAAACATACTGGACCTGATCATCACCAACATGGGGACTCTATGCTCCAGACCAGAAGTGTATCCCTCATTGCTAAGATCAGACCATAAACTAATCTCACTGGATATTCACATCCCGACTCCACCCCCTGCCCTGAAAACCACAGTGAAAAATTTTCTAATGCAAATTTCACACTCCTCAAAACCAAGGTGGAATCCTTCAAAGCCCCCGGGCTTGTGGAAAATATGGCCCAGACTGCAGAATCCTTTATAAACGCATTCTATGAACACCTTCAGGAATGCATGGATCATGCAATCCCAAATAAAACCAAGTCCCAATCCTCCAAAGGCAGACGTCCTGTCTGGTGGACCCCAGCCATAAACAAACTATACAATAGAAGGAGGAAGCTACTACATGATAGAGCAAAATCCCAAAAAGGGAAGGCATCTCTGATCAGTATTAGCAAAAAACTACGGGCACTCATAAAATTGTCTAAGACCAGCTTCGAGAGAAAAATTGCACAGGACACTAAGGATAATCACAAGGCTTTCTTTAGTTATGTTAGGAACCTGGGTGGGAATTCCCAGATATGCTCAGAATTAGTCCAAAATGACAAAAAATACACCAAATCCACAGACATTGCCAACATCCTAGCTGACAGGTTCAGCGCAAACTTCTCCCCCACCTCCCCACCAAAAGGGCAAATATCTATCCCAGCAGAGTGCTGCCCCCCTGACATCTCAGATGCTCAGGTAAGAGCTGCCCTCTCCAAAGCTAAAAACACAGCATCAATGGGACCAGATGGTGTCCCGGGCTGCATCCTACATGAACTCCAAGAAGAGCTAAACCAAAACATAAAACTACTGTTCAATCTCAGCCTTACTACAGGATATGTACCCAAAGAGTGGCGTACAGCAACAGTGGTCCCTCTCCACAAAGGTGGTGCCTCAACGGATCCTGGAAACTATCGCCCCATAAGCCTGACTAGCTTGGTCTGCAAAGCTATGGAAAGGATCATCATGGACCTCATAAATAAAGATATTGGGGACCTACAGACACTGGATCCTACCCAGTTTGGCTTTGTTAAGGGCAGATCCTGCCTCTTAAACCTGGTTGATTTCTTTGAAACAGTCACTAAGGCCATTGACGAGGGGAAGGTGGTCCACACAGCCTACCTGGACCTCGCAAAAGCCTTCAATACAATACCCCACTCGGGCATTATAGATAAGCTCACCAGCTTAAATATAAACCCCTGTGTCACTAGATGGGTTGCAAACTGGCTCAAGGACAGAATTCACATGGTTAGAATTGCTGGAACCATGTCTGACTCCAAACCAGTTACAAGTGGCATCCCACAAGGCTCAGTCCTGGGACCTCTCTTGTTCGGTATATATTTCTTGGAGGTACAGGCCAACACGGAAGGACTGTGGCTGACCAAGTTTGCAGATGACTGCAAACTGGGTGCCATAATCGACACTCCAGCCGACACAAGCATCCTCCAAAAGGGCCTCATAGAAACAGACAACTGGTGCCAGAGCCATGGCCTCAAGCTAAATGACAAAAAGTGTATAGTCATCCCCTTTGGCAAAAACAAAGTGCCCACAAATTACCACATAGGTAGTAATCCATTAAGTACAGAAGAAGTAATTAGGGACCTGGGGACCCAAGTTGATAGCAATCTCTCATTTGACAACCACGTGGCCAAAGTGGTTAGAAAAACATTTTATATAACCCACCTAATCATGAAGGGATTCACATCTAGATCAGGGGAGGTCATCGTGTCTCTTTACTCATCCCTCATCAGGCCCATAATTGAGTACAATGCCCCTTTTGGGATGTACCTTACCAGACACCTGCAGCAACTGGAAAGACCCCAAACGTACCTCACCAAGAGGATCAAAGGGCTCAAACAGATGCCATATGCTGCCCGGTTAAAGAAACTCCAGTTCTACTCAGTGGCATACAGCCTGCTCAGAGGCGATCTGTGCCTGACATATAAAGCCATGTCCAACCCGGAATTAATGGACATGCTGCACCTCAGAAAATCCAAATCCCATTGAGCTACGCGCTCGAGAGACTTGAACCTCAGCACTGAAATAAATAGGACATGCTGGAGGGACAGATTCATAACCCAGATGCTCCCTTCACTCTGGAATAAAATCCTAGTCCAGGTTAGGCAGAGTCCCTCATTGACTCTCTTCAAGAGGAATCTTGATGAGTGGATGGGAGATCATAGGTTTACCCCGGGTATCACTTCTGTGTCACTGTTAGACAGAGGCACAGTATACTAACCTCGAAAAAGGGCATAGCAAAATTATTTTAAAATGGGTGGAGAAAGCCAAACACATTCTGGCTAGGCTTATAAATGCCCTAGGGCAGATAGCCTAGTATGAACCTATGAACCTATGAACCTATAAATGTGGACAAAGTGGACATGTCAAAAAGAAAGTTTTGTGGTAAGAACACAAAGCAAAAAGAACCAGGAATTGAATAGATCTGAGGGGTAATCAAATTTTACCTTTGGGAGAGAAAGCCCAAGAGGTAAGAGCTTCTGTTTTGATTAACAAAGAGACATTGGACTTTTTTTAAACTGTTCAAGGTATGGAAAAGTTTTTATGTGAGTATGAAAAAAGACAGAATAATAATCTGTGGAATGAATATGTAATTAAAGCATCGTTTTGAGAGACTAAAAAGAAAACACGTGCAATTTCGAACAGATGTGGAAAGAGACTGTACAAACATTTTTAAAATGTTCTTTTAAAGAAGTTATAGACATTTCATGGGTTTATGATAATAGGGGGTTATGGACTAGGGCATGGGATTCTAATGTCATCTTAAAAATTAGAACAGAAAAAAATCATACACATTCCAAGTATTAAAAATGCTGAAGATAACAAAGGTGTTGTAAAATATTGGCAGCAATCAAAAACATGCTTTTTTATGGGAAAGGACATTTAGTTAGTAACTGTGACAAAAAGGAATGCTATATATGTAGTAAAGCAGAAAATTAAGCAAATAAATGGAACCTGAATGTTACAAATATAAAAACTAGAAATGTATGGATATTTTGTAAAGCAAAAGAGACTGTACAAAGTATTGAATTGAATGAAGAGGTCAACATCAAATATATTCTTAGAAACAGTTTTGTTTAATTTTATTGTTGATTTACTTATTTTTAACATATATAAAATTTAATTTTTTTAACATTTAATAGAATTGTTGTCATATGGTGCTGTGAATACTATATAAGACCTGCTATAAGTGCTTGTTTCTTTAAATCTAGGTGATTTCATTTCAAAATGTTCTGAGCATTTCTATTAGGTTGTAGTTAGATCAGACTAACTGACAGTATCTAAATGATCATGTGTTGTACACCAGATTTTTCTGGTGAAGTTCTTGGAGTCACAATAAAAGAATAAAACAGCTAATTTATCCGTTTTTTTTTTCCAGAATTGTGCTGGCAGCAGTCCTTTGAGTTCTTTTTGTGAATGTACAAAGTATTGTAAATCAGAGTAATGATAAAAAGCTAATTGAAAATGAAGAAGAGAGAGAAATAGATGAAATTCTAAAAGAAAAAAAGTGAAATAGTAAAAAAAAAAAAAAAAAGATGGAGAAGAATTATAGATCGAATTGGAAGTCAGTAACAAAGAAGCTATCAGTTGGAAAACAGTAAAAGGAAAAAGTCCATTGGTAAAAGAGTAAAATATAGAAAAAGAAAATTTAGAAGCATTAATATTAAGAAAAAGAATAAAGGAAATGTGTAATATATATATATATTTGAAGAAAGCACTATAGTAGGAAGATGATATACTTTACATTAAGGAGCAGAGAAAAGAATAATTTAAGGATTATATCAGTTAATGTTAATGGTATGAAGAATATAACAAGAAGGATAGGTATTTTAGAATGGAGTAATAAATGTGATGTTGATATTATTTTACAAGATATGAGATTTCTGACATATGAAGAAAGATAGCAAACACTAAAAATATGAGATGGAGTAATAATATGGAACATGGGGAATGAAAAGTGCTCAGGAATGGGAATACTATGCAGAAGACTGGTATAGATTTTAGATGTTATATTAGAAAAAAATTGGAAGATTAACAATTGTGAAATTAAGATCGCAAAGAAAGGTTTATACTTATGTGATGTGTAGACAGAAAGGGAGAATTTATTTCAGAAGATGTTGGATTACATAGTTGTAAACATGCATACTAGAATTACAGGAGACTTTAATTGTGATTTAAATGGAATAAAAGAAAAATAGAAAACCGTGGACATATAGAAGGGGTGGTTTAAAATCTGAATCTGATTATTTATAGTATCAGAAGGTATATGAATAATGGAAGAAGAAACTATTAGAGCATTTTTTCAGTCCATTTGGCAAAATGGATGGAATTATATCATATTAAAGAATACACAAGGATACTCAAAGATATAAAAAGAATAAAAGCAAAGGAATAGA
The DNA here is from genome assembly GCF_019279795.1 of Protopterus annectens. NCBI lineage: Eukaryota > Metazoa > Chordata > Ceratodontiformes > Protopteridae > Protopterus > Protopterus annectens. The sequence goes on along the minus strand of NC_056739.1, from coordinate 29,469,388 downwards.
ATGAAAAAGAAAAAAAATAATTATTCAAGGATCACATTACAGTGAAAGTATTTTACAATAATTGGTCTGAATGGTGGATCATTTTAAAAAGAAAATATAAAGGTAGTTATTTACATTGGCAGAAAAAAGTAAGAAAAAGCAGGAATATGTCAAAGTGTAAAGATGTTTTTGAGAATTTAGAGAATAATAATAGAGAACATCATGAAAGAGAGAGAAAAATAAATTTAAAAGAGAAATCAACATATAATCAAAAACTATTATATAAATAAAGATATCTCTTACAAGGCAAAATAGAAGTATCACCTTATTTAAGTAAGATAGTGAATGAGGATAGTATTGTGATAAGAGATCTGAGAGATAAAGAAGTTAATTTAAAGAAAAATCAACAACATATTATGGAAACTGTTGTAAACAATGTGGAAGAAATGTTTGATAAGAAAAAGACAACATGCAAAGAAATGAAAAGTAAAAAAAAATCTGAGCAAAATAACAGAGAATTTGAAAAAGAGATTGCATTATATGAACTAGAAATAGTGCTTAAAACAGCTAAATGTAGAATCTCCAGCTGGTCCAGATGGAATCAGATTTGAAATGTATAAAAAATCTAGAAGAATGGGTGAAAAACTACTTATTGTGTGTGTTTTGTGAATGGCTAAATGAAAGTTTAAATTATAAAGAAGTATGTAGTGGGATATTAAATTTATATGGAAAATGGAGAAAAAGAAGACATAAAAATAAGACTAATAATGCAGACTATAAGATATTTATGCAAATGATTAATACAAGATTTGAGAATGAGATGTAATACATAATGGAAGAATGTGTTTATGGTATGAAAGGAAAAGTATATCTAAAGCTATTAATAATAGTGAAAGAATAGTGGATGCTATAAACCAGAAAGAAGATATAAAACTCATGGGAGATTGTAGTAATAAAACATTTCATTCAACACAACATGGTATACTGTGGGATATAATGGACATGTACAATATTAGTAATAAAATTAAACAAATGTTTATAAAAGCATATAACAATAATAAGGTAAGAAAATGGTTGGTTAAACAGAGAAATAGACATGAGCAATGGTGTAAGACAAGAATGTCCTATGAGCAGTGTTTTATTTTATTAGTTATGAATATGATAGTCAGGCAAATTTTTCACAAACTGAAGAATATAAAGTTTATAATTGATACAGATTCTGAAATTATAGTTATGATGTCATACACAGGTGATATTATTATAATTACTAAAATTGAGAATTTATAATTTATTTGGTTGTTTAAAGGAAATAGACATGACTTTAAATAAGGAAAACAGCTAAGAAATGGGATACACATTAAAAATAACCATTATCCAATTCTCCATGAAAGAAGTATATGTTTTAGGGATAAAGTGTGATAACAATAATAGGTGTGGGATATAATATTAAAGTAATTGAAAGTCATTTGTGTTTAATGGAAAATGTATAGATCAGTTTATAATAAAAAAGTTTGATTAATTCAGTATTAATAGGCAAGGAAGCATATTTCTCAAGTGTTATGATTCTTAGAATGTATGAGAAGTTTTTGTTAGAAAGATTTTTCTTCTTTATATGGAGATCTACAATGTTGTATTATATATGAACAAAGGAGGAGAAGGATTATGCTTCCCTAATCCAATAGTACAAGCTGCATCATTAAACTTATATAAGGTTTTGAAATAGTTAAATGAAAAAAAATGTGACTTTAATAACCAGAGTATTTAAATATAAGTATCAAGAATTCTGAAAACAAAAAGAAGCAATAAAAGAGTGCAAAAATATTCTATGGAATAAATAGAGAATTACCATAAAAGATGAATATGTGGAAATAAAGACTGATGAGGTGGAAGCAAATAGTAAAATATGGTACAGAAAGATTATGAGAAAAGATTATTGTGTTAATCCTGGGGAAAATTTTCAGAAAGAAAGATCAAAGCAATTAAAAAAAGAAATAAATGGTGTAATCACAATGTTGAATGTCAAGATTTTTTATGCAGATTAGCAGTAAAAAAATACTAGTAAAAGCAAATATGCCTATCAAAAAGAAAAATGAAAGAATATGTTTGTATTGTGGTGAGGACAAAAAGCAACACATTTTTTAAATATGTGAGAGTTAAAACATTATGGAATAAGTTGGAATAAGTTATGTACAGAATTTCTTTTTTGAAATTTTGAAAGTATAAATATGGATATGATTGGATATGGTTACTATGAGAATAGAAGTATAAAACAAAATTAGATATAGACAAGTGTTTTATGTAGTATGGGCATTATGGAATGAATGGATTAACAATTAAAGTTTGATCCTTGGGAAAAGGATGCTAAGGATGGAGCTGCCAGGTTAGAGGAAAAGAGGAAGGCCTAAGATAAAGTTTATGGATGTGGTGAGAGAGGACATGCAAGCGGTTGATGTGAAAGAGCATGATGCAGAGGACAGGAAGAAATGGAAACAGAAGATCCGCTGTGACGACCCCTAGCAGGAACAGCCGAAAGAAGGTGATGATGATGATGATGAACAGTAAAATGTAGTTGTCCAAGCTGTTTGAGACAAGAATTACACCATATGTGCCATTGCAACAAATTTCTTAAAAAAGTCACATTTAATATTACAGTACAAATGTTTGAACTTTCACTACATTATTTTTGATAATTTATCTGATATTGTACTTTGTTTGCATTTGCTAACAACCTGGCAACAGTTAATTTAAACCACATAAATAAACTTTTTAGAGCATCTTCTTTGTGAAATAGTGATATCTAAATTCTACATAGAGGAAAGCCAACCAAGCAGCTAAAAGAAACATGTTAAATTTGTGTTGTGTTATTTTACAAGTGCCTGTATTTAGTGGATCACAAAAATTATTTCAGTACAGATGCAATATGTTTTAAGTTGCTGTAGATAGAGTGAACATTGCTCTGCTATGAAAAAACAGAAAACTCCATTTATATTCACCAGGTAGTAAGATGCACCTTAATTTAAAAAAAAAAACACATCACTTTTGAAAAGAAAGATACATAAATGTGGCATCAAACTTGTAATTTTATCCCTGTACAAAAGAGCACAGCCCATGCATTTAAATTCTAGTTAGTCATCTAAGAAACAGTACATCTTTATATATGGTTCATAAGGGATATAGTATTTAATTCATTTTGCTGTCTACCAATAGAATATTTTACCTTAGTGTTAATATTTTTGTTGAAAGTGATTGTAACAATGGGAAAGACTGAAGCATACCATGTGGAAAAGAAATTCCTGATATCCGTCATCACTAATTGCACTTCACTGGTGATGGCTGCTTGATAAAGCCAGATGGTGGTATCAATTTCAAAGAATAGTGTATATAAACTAACTAATTTCACAACAGTTTTTGAGGCTTTCCTCTCCACAGTGGCTTCAGGATCTTGCTTTGAACTTCGCATATGTGAAGCTTGTTTCCCATGAAAATAGAAAAGTACTAAAATGTTTGTACTAGCTAAAACCATGATAATGACAAATACAAGATCTCGATCAAAAATTTTATTTATTTATTTGCAGTTTGTTAATTGGGGAAGTCCACTGGGCCTTGCTGAGCCCCATGTTCAGTAAAGACCCAGGGAGAAAAGCTCCAGAGCAACACCAGACAAATTAGATCACAGTCTTGAAACATAGTTAAAAAATTGTAAAACCATCTTGCTTGAAATTACATTATATTAAAAAAGATTACTAGACAGTAGCCTGCATTGTAAAAATACTCTATGTCAAAAGTATTTCTAGTATATTCTGAGAAAATCATTCTAGTAATATGTACTGAAGTATTTAGCAATATCAGAAAAAATGTGATTGAAATAAGGAACGTCTGTATTTTGTTTCTTAGGCAGAGCCATTTTGGATTTGTAGAGGCAAGTGTGGCATGTTGGAAGCAGCTTATGAGACATGTTAAGCAGATGGACATGGATCTTAGATAGCCTAAATGAAAAGGTAATTACTTTACAGCCAGTATTATTAAACAGGTTTGTAACTCCAAACACAAATATAGACTGAGGCAGTCATTGTACTAGAACCATGATTGAGTTTGCACAAGCTACTTTCATGAAAAGTAAATCTAAGGTCTTCATTTTTTGTTTGCAGCATACAGTTCCACAGAAATATATAATTATGACACCATTACCAAATATTCCAGTAACTGTCATTTGTAAAAGGATGATGCATTTCAGCAGATTGTAGAGGTCCATTGTCACGTACCAGTAATATGTTTGTTCTGTTCTCATTTGAGCAGACCTACACAGTAATAATCTGATTGTGAATATAAAAGTAAACAATGTTTTTATTCTATGCATATAACTACTATGACATTTACTATACAGTATCTAATATGAAAAGCATAGAGATCAAGTATTAGACAAACTTCTTTTTGAGGATATAATTTACTAAACAACACTACAGAATAACTGTATAATACGTAAGATCTCATGGTAGCTGGGGAACTTAATATTAGCATGTTGATTAGTTCACTGCATTGTTTTCACAGTGGAAGCTGTGTTTTGTAGGACAGTTGATTGAAGTCTTATTGCATACTTACTTTATTAAGGAAATTATGTTGGATGAGCACACTTTCTACAGTGAAGCATAAACAGAACCTACAAAGTAAAATCCAGGAATCCAAGTGATATAAAGTCTGTTAAGGGACCGTGTACATAAATGGGTAGAAACAGAGTCTAAAGCATAAACCAGGATGGTTTAATAGTTTTGACTATGCTTTTCAAGGTGCTTTTCACCTCAGAGGCAATTACTGGAGTTTAAAAACTTATTTTCCTACTTTCATCTATGTTGCTGGGATAAATTTACTCCTCTTCCTGTTTTGTTTTTCTCTCCCGAAGTCTGCATTCATTTTAAAATAAAAGCAATAATCTATAGTAATCCCCAAGTACGCATTAGTGTTAAAATAAAAGCATTAATCTTGAGTAATACAGAAAGTCCTGCAAAGCCTATGCATTTCTCAGAGTATACATGGCACAGCTTCACAGACTGAGCAGAGTTTGTTTTACAAAAGGCAATGAACACTTTTCATAAATAATATATCAATTAATTAGCAATTAATTATAGAGTGGCATGAAACTGCAGGAATGCTAAATAAGCAATACCGCTTATGACATTTAAAATATTTTATTAAACAAATGTAATTCAAACTAATAGCCCTAGCTATTGGATGGAATATAATTCATTCTTCAAGTACTAAGAATCAAACCAATTAACAATTTAAACAAATAAGGTACATAACAATTGCACTTGGAATGATAAAGCCAAAGCAACAAATCTTGATACTGATTATTTGCAAACCTTTTTATAGAGAAATGATACATAAATCAACATTTTACACTGTGCATAACAGGACACTTAGCCCTTGCTTTTGAACATAATGCAAATATTTCATCACATGCCAAAAACAAATTGGAGAACAACCAATATGAATATGAGGTTATTCACATTCACATGACTATCATTCTGAAAATCATGAATGAAACCTTAATTACACTCAGTGTCTATGACTTGCAAACTCCTTTTTATTAAAATTAGACAAGTATTTTTTGCTTATAAATGACAATTTTACATAGTACATAAAACTTAAACTAAAACATTTTTCTACCTCTCTTTCTGAGGTATAGTTTTAAAGCAACAGCATCATTACATCTCGGATAGTACAAATGAATCAGGGCTTTGCAGTCATGTGGATACATTCCTATAATTAAAGACATGCTCGTTTCTTTACTTAAAAAATAAAAATGACTAATAAGTGGTGCATCGGTCACCTAATGGAATTCAGCCAGAGCTGAAGCACCATATGCAGAAGGAGTTTGATTCATTTCATCAAGTTTTGGGAGGTTGGTGCACATAATCAATTTGCAGGCTGACTAAAAATTTGCAAAGCAGAAGGTTTACAAATGTTGAACAGTAATATGATGCTTTCTGCCTCCATATGCTCTGAGGGGAAATCAGTTGTCAAAAAGAGCAGCTGTGGTAACTTGTTGTTTGTCTTTTCAGCTTTTCCCGGTTAAGGGTTGCCACAGCGGAACTCTGGTCTGCTAATGATTGGCAGTTGGTTTTTATGGTGTTGAGTTGCCAGCCCAATGCCTAACCTTCAACGAAGGCACACCCATTCAACGCATGTCTTTCAAATGCCCACTCGACCGCGGGGAGCACATGCAGACTCCACACAGAAGGCACTCCCAACCCAAGCCGTGAATCGAACGGGAGAACCTCTTGCTGTGAGGCAACAACGCTACCGCTGCACCACAAAAAGAGCAACTGTGGTAACAGTTATCTTTTTTGTACAGCACTGGCCGGCAACAATATATCAATATTGTGCCTCTTTGCAGAGCTACTGATTGAGAGAATAGCTCTCAACTGTTCCTGATTTTGTGGCTTCTAGTAAAACATTGAAAACTGCAGTAACTAAATAATGACACACATTTCAGTATGAATGCTCATATCCTTCAGAAAATGTATGCTAACATAAAATGCATTCATGCTTTCGATTTTTCCTCTTGTGTTTTTGTAGAATGCCAGACCTGTCCTCATTTCTGGCTCATCTACTTCTACATACCGGTGGCTTTCATTTTTAATCTGTGCACATTTTTTTCCTGGGAACATGTGCCTTTAAGCTGTGCAGTGATGGGAAGCAGCTCAAGTCTGGCAAGGTGTGGGGTCATGGCTAAATGAAAAAGGTAAACACACACTTATTTGTTGCCATGAACCAATTTGAATGATCGATTAAATCCTGCTTCTTTTGGAAAGCAAGGATTCAGATTGTTGATGCAAGTTGCTGGATGATCTTTACCTTTATTAAGAGGCAGAATAAGGTGATACCTTTTAGGTATTATGCTCAGATAATGCCAACAGGTCAGTAAGCAAGCATATTTTCCACAGAAAGACTGAGCAACAAGGTCATTAACATTATTCTGGGCAGTGGCATATCAGAAATGCCTGGTTGTAAGCATATCATTGGTTAAAAATCATTGTTGCTTATTTTGTATGTGTTGGGGGCATTCAAAATAATGTAGTAATAAAATACTGACATAATGGAACAAATGTATACACTTTTTCTAAGCTGTATTGACATTTGGCAAAACAAAAAACATGCAGCAGTAGCAACAGCTTATCAACAATTCCAATACAAATACGTTTTTCACAGTTACAAACTTTGTGCAATTAAACTTCCATGCTACTGTAAAATATACACATCCTTGCAGGTCTTGTAACTGATTCAATTATAATCAGAAGACCTATTATCTCTTTACATATTATGACTCTGACAAAATTTAGGTTCAAATACGGATGCATCATAAATAGCCTATAAGGGTCCTAACACAATATAAGTGTTATATTTCTTACAGTCTCAACAATTGGGGGCTACCCTCTTTTTGAAAGTATCATAGTAGAACTCATTTATGAGCCACAAAATGTATCACAGCAGAACTCACTTATGAGTCATGGGATTTATCATAGCAGAACTCATTTACGTATACCAGGCAAAGTAACAGATCTAGAGCACAATCATCTTGGCTTTATGAAGGGCAGTCTGTCTCCTAAAACCAGTAAGCTTTTTTGAAAAGGCAACATATGCTGTGTATAATGGTCACTCAGCACACACTAGTTCTGTTAATTTGGCCTAGGTTTTTGACACTATCCCACAAGCTGGTATTGTTAACAAAATTGCACAAATTTAGTGTAGACCCCCTATGTTATATAGTGGGTTACAAATTCAATATCCAACAAATCCCACATTGTGAAAGCTTCTTGTATTGTCTCTGAATGTAAAATTGTACCACAAGGATTATTGCTGTGGCCAGCATATTTAGCATTTATTTTGCATGCATCCAGTCCAATATCCCAGAGGTGTGGTTGACCAAGCTGGGCACTGTTATCCTCTCATCCACTAATGCTAAACAGCTCCATGAGTATGCAAATACATGGCTTTCTGAAAACAATTGCAAGTTAAATGCAAAAAAGGTACACGGTAGCAGCATTCAGTGAAAAAAAAAATGATTCTCTTCTTCAGACAGACAATGTCATAACAGACCTGGGTACTTATGTAAACAATTTCCTCCCATTTGATCATTGTGTTTCCATCATAGCTAAGAAATCCCTCTATCCTGCCAAGTTAATTTCCAAGAAAATGTACTCAAGCTAACAAAGTTTGCAGATGACTGCAAACTGGGAGCCATTATTGAATCCCCAAATGATGTGGATATTCTACAAAAGGGCCTTATAGAAACAGATGCTTGGTACAAAGCCCCATTTGGTATGTACCTCTCAAGACATCTGCAACAACTGGAAAGGCCACAGAAATACCTCACGAAAAGAATCACAGGCCTAAAGCAGATGCCCTATGCTGACCATCTAAAAAAACTCCACCTATATTCTATCGCATATCATCTACTCAGAGGTGATCTCTGCTTAACATGCAAGGCCATGTCAAACCCAGAGTTGTTGGACATGCTACATTTAAAGAAATCCCAATCCCTCAGAGACACATGCTCCAGGGATCTAAACCTTGCAATCACAATGAACAAAACATGCTGGAGAGATAGGTTCCTGACCCAGAGACTCCCCAGACTCTGGAATAGACTGCTTATACATGTCAAGCAGAGCGCCTCTTTGACCCCTTCAAAAGGAACCTTGATGATTGGATGGGAGATAGGAAATTCTCCCCAGGGATCACGTCAGCCACCCTGCTAGACAGGGGTCCAGGGAAGTAAATACTGTGGGAAGAAATAGCCAGGGAATTGTTATGGCTAGGCTTGTATAGGCCCTAGGGCCAATAGCCTAGTACCAACCTATGAACCTATGAACCTATAAGATCCAAAACAGTCATCCCACTAATGAAATTTTCCCTTATTAGACATGTCATTGCATACATCAAATAAACTTCCCCTTTGATATGTATAAACTTAAGGATACTGTTTTACTAGAAAGCCTCAAAGATACCTGACCAAGAAAATGAAAGTCCTTACATCTTTCAACTATGTCTATAAAGTAACACAACTCTTGTTATACTCTACAGCCTACGCGCTGCTCTGAGATGAGCTGTGTCTTGTTTTTTGTGCCGTGAAACACCATATCATATTTGACCTTATCTATCTTTGCAAAACCAGTGGCTCTTCAATCACCTGCTCTAGCGACTTAAATCTACAGCAGAAATGAACAAGACTCACCCAAGAGACAGGTTCTTAACTCAATATATTCCCATCCTGTGGCATAAATTACCATTGCAGGTCAAACAAAGTACTATATTGACTACCTGTAGGGCTTGTGTTGATGTTTGGATGGGTAGGCACAAATTTACACCAGGATTGTCATCTACAACCTTATTTGATTTGGGAGGTAACAACTATTAAGTGTTTGAAAGGGAGGCACAAAATTTTAATTGTGTCTACTTAAAGCTATATATGGTTAGGCATCTTATTGGTCTCATGATCACTTGTCTAATATTATTAAAATATGTATCGACTGCATATTTTATACATTTGTGTGAATGAAGTAATTGAGTTTGGTCTGAATAAGCAGATGTAGGTGCCCTTGAAAGCACTCACCATTTGTTACAGGCTTAAAGAGTTATACCCTGGCTGTGTTTCAGTATGTGTATGTTTTTGTTTTTATTATGTTTATAGTCAGTTGTTATATGTCTGTACTGATAATCTTATCAGCTGGTGTGGTTTGCTTTTGGATTATTGAGCAAATAAAGCTCCATGTACTACAAAGAATTATGATCATTTTTCCAGTCATAACCTTTAAGTGTTCGCAACATGGATGTCAATAATCACCTTTTAAGCACCCATGTCTCAAAGTGTGCAAAACCAAGTAGCATAATTATAATGTCATTTATTATGTAATTGTTAACTTGTTATCGAAGATCATTTGAATAAATTAAAATGGCAGATTTTATTTAATACTATATGTTCTCCAAGACTAATGATTCTATCATTTCAATAAATGTGAATTAAAATGACAGATTTTACTTAATGCTATATGTTTGCCAGGATTTAATGATTCTATGACCATCAACCCAATTTTAAAGTTAACATTTTATAATGCTAACTAGTAAGTGAAGTTTTCTTGATGTGTTTTTTTAATTCATGCTTGATTAAATAATTTAAATGATTTTATTGGACAGGCAATTAATCATGTGACTGACTGGGTTCTATTTAATTATTTTATCTTACAAGGTAATTTGTTCTGATGAAGTTCCTTTTGCAATGTTATGGGAATGAAAGCGCTCAACTATTTCTAATAAATTACGTTTGTTCAGAATAACATGCTGAGTAATTTTTTGCTGCCACAGGATTTGCAAGTCTTTTAATCTGTGTCCTTTTCATGTGAGCTTCTTGGTTTGTGAAAGATTTGAGTTGGCCAGGAATTGGGGTGGGGGGTAACCTAGATCTGCAAGTTGGTGGGCGATAATGGTGTGGCTTCATCCATCTTTTGGATACCACACTTCTTTTCTTGGGCTTTTATGCTGGATGTTCTCTGTTATAGGGTTGATGCCTATATAGTTATGCAATGCTATGTGCTGGTTTTAAAGCATTTATATCACGTTATCGAAAGATGAAAATAGTGAACGCTATTTCATCGGCCCCAAAACATCTAAACATGAAAATATCGAACATTCAGAACAGCAAATTTTTTCCCATGGAAAAAATTTGCTGCTCTGAAACACATACACACAACACAAGCACATCAAACAAACAGCAACCACACACATACACTTAAATTCCTACATCTAACGCTACACTAAACTAAACATACACTACTATCTACCCACTTACCTTAATCCAAACCCTAACCCTAAGGTCCGTCACTATCGCACACTCACCTAACCTGCGCCCTAACCCTAACTCACTTAAACCGCCCCTAACCCTAATGTGCAAACAATCGCATACTTACCTGAACCCAACCCGTAACTTTCCACCACAGCACTAAGAATAGCGAAGCCACAGAAGCGGCCAACCAAATTCTTTCCCGAGGAAAGACTTCGCTATTCTGCAGCTTCGCTATTCTTAGCATTCTCTGAATAGTGTTCGATATCAGAACATTCGAAGTTTTAATACTTCGAAGTTCTAATATAGACCTGTTTTAAAGGATGTGACTTAGAAGAACTGATGTTACCTGTTATGGGTTTTAATAGAGGGTGGCACTGGATTTGTATGTCTGTTTTATTTGGGTTGGGAGCTTGCGCAGCAAAGTTTTTTACCTCATCATGAACTGTCTTCATTGAGTTGTGGCACTCACTGGGATATCACACACTGTTTCAGGTTCAGCAATCACTTAATTTGACAGCCCCACCCACCCCCTTCTTTTCTTGGTTTTCAGGTTCAGGAGGGAGGCAATGGCCTGGCCTCACCTGCCACTTTTGGATCTCCCCTCCATTTCCTGGGCCTCTGGGTTGGGTGTTTTCTGGGATAGAGCTAATGCCAATAAAGGTGCAGAGTTGGCCATCAAAGTAGCAAAGGGGGCACTAGTCAATGACACTGGAACCGGATGGTGAGCAGACTGGCATGGCTGGGGTGTATGCCAACCATCAACAAATGGACTAATTTCTGATGTAAGTCAAACAATGTTATACACAGGTTTTAAAGGTTGTTATGGGTTTTAATAAATGGTCATAGTGTTGAATGTCTTTTATTTGGGTTGGCCTTCAGGACAAAATCTAATTAGCAAAATAAAGATACATTGATGTATTATGGTGTGTTAACTTGAACCAGTTCCACCAATGTATACAAAATGTAGTGGGTTCAACCATGGTGACAAACAGCAACGTGTACTGCTCTGTTATAGACATACTCCATTTTGCACAGCTAGGATGTGGGTTCTACCATGGTGACATACAGCAATGTGTACTGCTCTGTTATAGACACGCTCCATTTTGCACAATTAGGATGAAGCTACATCAGTAAAAGGTGATTGTATAAGGAGAAAACAGTTTGCATTTACTAGTCTAACTTGGTTAAACAGCGTAAAAGCACCCTTGATTTGGCTTGTGAAACTGACTACCCTTGCAACAAATGTATCCTATTATAGTTCATTTTAATGCTGCAAACATGATGTTTTTTGGGAAGCCACTAGATGTGGCAATGGCCATAGTATATATAATTTATAATATCATAATATTCAGTAAAAAATCATTGATTTAGTTGTGGTAGCATAAAGGTGCAACCCTAGAGTGATGAGTCAATTCCAGGGCATAAGAAAGGAGATTTATAGACCACATTGAAAGGATGTGACAGAGCTGTCAGATACAGCATTAGGGATATTGTTCACATATAGACGTTTAGCATAACCACGGTGATATATCATATCATTCTCAAGGACAGCGACTACAACAGACTGAGGAAACATGTCTGAATTATACCTAAATATGTTGACATTACAGAGGAAACAGACAAATTTAATTTTATGTCTTATTGTCCATTTACATGGTAGCCTGAGGACCACCTAAATGCACTGGTGGTAGAATCTAAACAATCTAAACACTTAATTTCATGCAAAAGCTTTTAGAGATCACATACATTAAACATGTTTTAAAAAGCCTAGGAAAACTGTGCAAATGTAAAAAAAGCATCCCATCCTGTCCACGATCACTGCATACTTGCTATGATTAAGTCATAACTCACACTTTGTACTGAAGAAGCCCTTAGACTTAGAAAGCTGCTTGAGAAGACACTGGTGGATACATTTCACAAGGATCTTGGACAAAGACCATAGTACAGCCATGGGACATCATCTCTTCACATAGAGGATATATCTGCTTCCTTTTCCCTTACCCTCTCAGAAAATTATAGAATTTATTTCAGAAATGAATGCAGCTATTGTACAGTAATCCTGTTTCTCTACTATAATGGACATTTACAGTTTTTCTATGTAACTAGTTTGATTACAGCTTTTCTATGCAACTAGCTTGAACTACTCTGAGAATTGTTTGCATTTCACCCAGAATGAACTTGAAATTGGTCAGTATTGTTTAATGCATTATGCTGGTAAACAAACATTCTCTCTCTCTCTGTCTCTCTTGTGTGTGTGTGTGTGTGTGTGTGTGTGTGTGTGTGTGTGTGTGTGTGTGTGTGTGTGTGTGTGTATGTGTGAGTGTATATATGTATATATATATATATATATATATATATATATATATATATATATATATACACACATGCACACATACACACACACACACACACACACACACACACACACACATACACATAAGTATACATGCATACACACACATAAGTATACATACATACATACACACACACACACACACACACACACACATATATATATATATATATATATATATATATATATATATAATATATGTGCATACGTATGAGTATATGACATAAGTTGTATACTCATACAATTGAAATGCACAAGATTGACAAAAACTGGTTGTTACAAAAGAAATAAGAAAAAAATGATTTCTTGCATAAAGCAACTCTAAGATCGCTCTAGAGTAGGGAAAGGGCAAACTCCTTTTTGCGATCTCACATAAAGACAAAGATGCAACGTTACATCAGCTGTGCTGGCTTTTTTCTGCGAGATGATTGCATCATTTGATTACCTAAATGACACGCACATGTAAAGCTAGATACAGATACATAAATACATATATCATGCATACATACATAAATACATTGCGGACAATGCATGCTCATATCAGAATTATGGGAATGTTTTCCCTCCTTTGAAGATTAACTAGAAAAGAGATCTCATTTTAATGAAAGGAAGAAAGCTCTGTTGGTTGTGATTTTTTAAATTCTGGGTCTATTTAGGAAGACAAAGTTTACCTAAGATTTTTCGGCATCGTATAATAATGGTCATTGATATTGTCCTCACAATATGTGCGGTGAACGTGGTGTCAGATAGAAGTATAAGCCTATGTCCATGTTTGTCTTTGAGGGGGACTTCATGGTGTTATGAAAACAGATTGATATTGTCAGAGTCCTCATGGTGTGGGAAGGTGGAATAGGGGGCATTATGACTGGATGAAGAATATAGTTAATGGCCAACAATCATTTCTAGGTTTATTGAAAGGAAATTATTTTTTTATTTAATAACTTTTTGCTAATCAAAGCAATTTTTATTTAATCACTGTTATCTCTGAACTTGATCTAATTGTGATTAGTCTTTCAAAATAAAAAAAAAATATTAGAAATGGTGTTTTACGTTCATATTTTGCTTTATGGAGTAATCTATGGTACATAAAGGTAGATTATCTGAACCAGGAAGGTGGTTGATTATCTACTATTGTCATGAAAATAGTTAAAATAGCAATCTACAGTGTTACATTTGAAAATGACCATCAGTCAAGTGCAGGAGGAGTGCTATTAATGGACTTGTCTTTAAAATGTTTTATATTCCTTGACGTGCAGTAACAGAATGTTGTTTGAATCTTTGACTAACTCAACACCACACAAACTGGGTGCTGATCACTAAGTTTGTAGAAGGGAAGGGTGTATAGGAAAATTACTAATGCCCACTTCAGAATACGTTCATGCCTGGTATGTTTACCTTTTTAAGTAATCAGTTAAATAAACTGTGTGATATTATAATTCTTAATATGAGGAACATTATATAATCTCACAAGAATGCTTCCAATCAGCATTTGATGATCTTCAAACACATGGTTCGTGTTTTTTATGGCAGAAGTTAACCAATGTGGTAATTCTTCTGGAGCTACTTGAATATTACCAGGAGGTATGTAGACATATGCTATAGTTTGCAGTTTGTCTTAAATTATTTGTACGCTGAACATCAGAGAGCCTGTGTAGCATGATGGTGAGAGATGGGCATTAGCCACACAAAAAATGAAGGAGCTGTTGTACAGGATTGTAATGTTACAAGCATTGTTATACATTCCATCATTACACAAAAATTTATAACTGTAAATCCTTGTCTTTGTTTGCTTTAGCCAAAACTCTGAAACGGCATGCATGTTAGGTTACTAAAAGAGGATTCAGATATGAGTTATGTTGACTTTATTGTCTACACTGCAGATGCTAATAAGTACAGTTATTAAATAAGAGCTACCGTCAGAGTGTTATTCATGGATCAATGAATTCACATTTTTGTTGTGGTCCTGGATTTGGGCGAATGTTGCAAGAAAAAAAAAATATGGTTTGAGAGATGTAGGGTACATGGTGTATATTTTTTTGTATTTTTGTATTTATATCATCTTTTACTACTGAGTATTTCTGTTTTACAGTAATAAAGATAATTTATTACTTTGTTTTTTTTTGGATGTGGAATAAATTGTACTGAATGGAGATAATTTTGAAGAACCAGTGTATCTGAATTAAAGTACTAAAAAGATAGGCAGTTACAGACAGTTGGAATATTATTGCAGTCCATAGTATAGACAGTGACTCAAAGAGCTGAAAGAAACAGGAATATCCTCTTTTAGCATGGAAAACCCTTACTGGTGATTGATCTGTGTTTTCTGATTACTTACTATGTTGGTAATTTTTCTTTTCCAGTTGTTAGTCATTGCACAGAAGCAGTAGCAGGTATAACTGGTACATGGGGTGAACTGCAATCATTACAATAGAAAAAAAAAATATTGACAAGTCAATAACACTGATTCTAGTAAATAGAAAGTATAGCCACACCTGTTGAAACAATAATGAAATTACTTTGAATAAAAACAAAGACGAGTCTCACTAAAGTCACTGGCCTCTTCATATTGAAGACCTAGACAACAACCTAAATGAGTCACCTTGGCATTTGACTTAACCAGTCCATCAACTTTGAAGACCACATTCAGAAAATCAGATCCAAGGTCAAGTGCCTCCTATTCTGGGCCAAAAGCGTATATAACTTCCTGTCACAACCTGCTAGACGAGTCTTAGGCAAAGATGCCCTGCTTGCACAAGTAGAATATGGCCAATCCCTATTCGTCACTACCTTATAAAAACACTAACACCTTAGAATCTTGTTCAAATAAAATGTATCATTTCATCAGACAGCATCAACAGCACTGCTATCCCTTGGAAAACGCATGCCGACTACTCATTTAAGGCAGAGGCAACCACCTTCCTTTCTCCCTTCTCTCCAAACTCCTATGCCAGGACACACCATCCCTCTACTTATGAGACTACATTCAACCCAAACTACAACCCATGAAACCAATCCGCTAATGGCCCTACTCTCATAACTCCATCCACTAAACTTCACTCCACAAACCAGAGCTTTTCTGTTCTTGCAACTAAACTGAGGAATAATTGACACTTGATTATACAGAAATCAGAGACTACAACTAGTTCAGACCTCAGTTCAAACAATACCTAACTGAACAGTAGAAGTGCACAAGTCACAAGACAGGCCATGTCTCCTAATTCCATAGTTGTACTATTACATTCATCCCAGAAATCCTTGATTTCTTAATATTCCAACTTTTCCAACATATAAACTTGTATGCACTGCTTCCCCATCTGCCTATCCATTCTCTAATATGTTTGTAGTATTAATAATATTAATAACTCCTGTTATTAACTCTTCCATTTTGGCTCTTAGTATTCTACAGTTTCTTTTTTTTCAAAAATTATTTATTGATTTTAATATATATACGAGATGTACAAATGGGAAGATACTATTACATTTCTTAACCAACAAGTTCGTTCAAAAACAATGAACAGTTTAATAATTCTTCATTATTAATTTCTGTTATATTTATCAATCAGTATCACCAATATGTCCCAACGACTTGTTTTTACTCTGTTATTCTACAGTTTCTTGTCTCTTGCCGTGCTTGTACATTCTATGTTCGTTCTTATGCACTGTATACTCACGATCCAACTTCATTTGACACCTTCTCATAAGTATGTTTATATCTTTTTACATAGATGTTTTGTAATGTCACTATACTATATAATTTAGCTACACCTTTAATTTCACTTTACTGTTGTTGCTATGTATGTAATCCAGGCTGAGCCTAGAAATGGTCAAGTTTATCTGTGCTCTTTCCTGGTAAAGAGAATGAATTAAATACATAAAAATAAATAGTGAACCTCCTGGAATATCTTTGGCCATGCATAATCAAATGGATTCCACCGTGTTTAATGATTTCTTTAGTCTTACCATACGTATTGAACTGGTGAAGGTGTTAAAATCAAAAAGAGACTGGAGAAGTCAGTGTTGGAGACATTTGTCAACAATCTTGTACAAAGGAGATAGCAAACAATGGGGTGATTGTTGGTCGTCTCTACAGAGGAGTTGTCATTATGAAGAGGAAGAAGAAAGTGCTTGTTTCCACATTGTGGTGACTTTTATTAACAAAAGGACAAGATATCTCTTTGCAGTGAATTTGTGAAATTCTGAGACTATTAACAGATGACAACCCTCCCTTAACTTTGAAAAGTAATATGTAGCAAAGACCACTGATACTGTCAGTATAGTAAGTCTACTGGAAGTGTTGATGGCCAGATGTTTAAGGCTATCTATATGGCCAGATGTATAAGGCTATCTATATGTTTATCATTGATGGGATCTCGTGTTTGACATGAAATATACTGTATACAGATCGGTATTCCCAGAGTCTTCAAAGTGAGGGAAGGGGTGTTACTGTAACATCGACGAGGAATACAATTAATATTAAACCATATCTTTCAACCTCTTATCACAAGATATCTGGACAAAACCTCAAATAACAGAGGAACAAAGGCAAAAATAGGGACAGATTTTAGATACTACTTTTATAAACTTAGAAAGTTGATACAATAATAGGTTTTACATTAGCATGCATTTTCTGAAGTATATAACATCTTTAACTCAAATATGTATCATTATTTAGTTACTTCAGTCTTCAGTGACTTGCCAGAAAACCACAAATTTTATGAGGAACAGACCAAAAATATAAAGTAAAAATCTGGACATTCTGGAAATATCTGGATATTTCAGAGTTATGCATTAAACCATGGTGTTTAGGCTTGCTGACATGAAATTGCAGTTGGTTTTAAGAGAACAAATTTTGCTCACACCAATGGCAAGGTTTACTTTACTATAAGCCTTTGGGAACTTTACCTGGACTTAAATAGACTTTGATGCCCCTACCAACAAAAAATAAAAACTAAACAAACAAACAGACCATAGATGTTGTCTTGATTTCATCGGTAATCCATGGCATGTCTATAGAGCAGGTCATATGAATCACAGATGGTATACTTTATCTACTATGAACATGAAAGTAGTTAAAATACGTAGTATATCACTCAGTGAAAATTTTGAAAATGTTCACTATTTAGCTATTACAGGTCCATTGATAAAGGGCGTGGCTTTGATTTTTTGTGCTTCATAATAAAAGATAACGGACCTGGTTATGAAGGTTTGAGTGACAGCACTTCACACATAACAGGAGGAGGTGACTAGCACTATCATCCGTAACTTTGTAGATGGAAATCTTTGTGTGGTAGATCCTCAGGCTCAGTCAAGCACATGTTCATGGCTGGTACATTTATCAATTTATTTATTTATTTGACATTTGTTGACTGGGATGGTTCAACTGAGCAATTGCCCTTTTCAGCGGAGGCCCGGGGAGAAAAACTCCACAATACAATTAAGAAAATTATATGGAAACAGTAAAATATGACAAATCAAGTAGCTCTTAAGAGTGCAACATCACATATTATACTTACACAAAGTAGAAAAAGTACAAACAGGTAATTGCAAGGTTAGAGTACTCACATTAATATTGCCATCAGTGCACAAAGTAATAATCATTGCATATTATTTATGAGCTAAGTTTGGTGTAGATATTAATATAATGACTTTATAGCCAATAGGATGGGGGTAGCTGGTTAACTGGACAAGCAATTGAAGTTATCAGGAGAAAAGTGGGTGTTTGCCATGTGATAATAGGGGTCTATGTCAGCTGACTGACTGCTTACTTACCCGACACCCAGTTGCCCGAGACGAGAAGACCGACACCTTCAGAAGATCAACATCTGGAAGACCAATGTTTCATGCAAGGTAAGTAACTGTTTGGCCATCCTGTTGACCTTTGACCCTTACCTCCACGGTAGTGCATTCTTGGATAAGGTATATTTAGTTAGGGGACTGTGGGGGGCAGAGCCCCCCACATCAGTGGGTTTAGTTTTGTTTAGTTTAGTTACTTTAATCAGGATGGGCAAGCATTTACTTACCTCGCATGAAACGTTGGTCTTCTGGATGTCGGTCTTCTGAAGGTGTTGGTATTCTCATCTTGGGCAACTGGTTATTGGGTAAGTAAGCGGTTGCTCTACTGAAGTAGACCTGATAATAGAAGGTAGGTAATAAAGAGGTAATTAAAGGAAGGAAGGAAAAGGAAGGACAGGCAGGAGTGAGGTAAGAAATGGAGAAGAGAGGATAGGGTTCAAGTGGGGTGATAACAATGACATATCCTGGAGCTGATAGGTAGTTTTTGAGAGCTTTCTTAAATTCAAGGGTATGGGTAATGTTTCTAAGGATCATGGGTAGTTTGTTCCAAGACAGGGCAGGGAAATAGCTGTAGAGTTTCTGTCCAACACATTTTTTAGGTTTGTGTAAGAGATGTTGGTCTGAGCTTCTGAAGGACCAAGTGGGGTATAGTGGGAAATTATTGAGGAGATGCTAGGCAGGAGGTGGGCTTGTTCAGGATATAATGGATGATGGGGAGTTGCATTAGTAGGAGTTGGTTAGGATACTCAAGCCAGTTAAGAGTCCTGAGAGCATGGCAGTGTTGAGATCTAGATGGCAAATTAGCAGAAAATCATGTAAGTTTGTTGTAGGTAGTTTTGAGATTGCAAAGTAGTGAGGTATGTAAGTTGATTAAGACTTGTGAGCCGGATAGAAGGATAGCGAGAAGGTAAGCTTGGGCAGTTGAGTTTCTGGAGACAAGTGTGAGGAACCTTTTATTTCTGTATAGTAGGCCAAGTTTTTGGTGTGCTTTTTTGATACGGTAAAATACATGGTGGTGAAATTTAAGTTGGTTGTCAGCGATTACTCCAAGGAGCTTTGTGTGGATATTAGCTGAGATAGTTGTGTTGTTAAGGGAGGAGATGATGAATGAGGATTTGAGGTGGTAGAGAGATTTTGGGAGGAAGAATAGAAGTTTTGTCTTTTTAGGGTTTAGTTTGAGTTGATGGTTAATGAACCAAGTTTCAATGAGGTTAAAAGATTTTTGTGTCATGGTAAGCAGGTCTGATGGGTTGTCAGCGATGGTGATGATTGCGGAGTCATTTGCATACTGTATGAGGGATGACTGAGAATAGGAAGTGTGGAGTTGATTAGTAATGATGTTAAAAAGAACGGGATCTAGAACTGAGCCTTGAAGGACACCCATTTTGATGGGAAGAAATTGAGAGAGAGCAGAGAGCCATTTGATAGATTGTTGTCTGCCTGTGAGGTAGCTGTTGAACAAAGAGATAGTTGATGAGGAGAGGTTGAGTTGAGAGAGTTTGGAGAGTAGGATGGGGTGGGAGACAGTGTCAAAGGCTTTGGAGAGGTCTAAGAAGAAGCAGGACACTAGATTATTGTTGTCTCTGACTAAGGAGATGGAGTTGATGAAGGATATGAGTGCTGTCATGGTGCTGTAGTGTGGTGAGGGTGGAAGCTGTGTTGGGTGGGAGTGTTGAGGTTTTCTTTAGTGAGATAGGCCATAATTTGTTTGTGAACAGAGTGTTCGAGAATTTTAGAGAAAGGGAAAGTATGGCAATTGGTTGATAGTTAGAGAAGTCTACAGAAATCCCTCCTTTGTAGATGGGTATTGTGTGGAATTTCTTCTAGAGAGTTGGGACAGTGGATTCACTGATAGAGTGGTTTATTAGGAAGGAGACGGGATATGCTAGGGAGTCAGCAGCAGATGTAAGAAAGACAGGTGAGAGGTTATTGACAGATGGGGAACAGGGTTTGAGTATGAGGAGGAGTTTTTTATGTAGCTGGTAGGAACTGAGTTTAGTGAGAATGGGCAGTTTTGTAGTAGGGGTGTGAAGGGGCATGATTGATTTGTTTGGAGGTCTGCATAAGTTTACTGATGGTATCAGTGAAGTATAAATGAAAAATGGATGCAGTTTCTTGGACTGTGTTATTGGGGCAGGGGTCAGGGTTGATGGATTCTCTGGGTAGAGGATTTGGTTGATAATGGTCCAGACATTTTTAGGGTTTCTGGGTTCAGTAGATTGGGGTGTATGGTAGACGTTCTGTTTATCAATGTTTGTGTTTTTTAGTCAGATTGCAGAGTTCCCTGCATTTTTAGTAGTGAGTGGGAGATTTGGTCTTGGTCCAGAGTTCCCAAGCAGATTCTCTGTGTTGTATAAGGGACCGAGTAGAGTTAGTAAGCCATGAGGAACATCGAGATTTGACCCTGACTGTTCTGGGAGTGACAATAGAGTTCAGTGTGTTTAGGAAGATGGAGGTGAATTGTAGAAAAGCTTCATCAAGGAAGGACCAGTCAATCACAGAGAGAGATGTATTGAATGTGTCAGGGTTGAAGTTAGTAAGCTTTTGGCATTCTTAAAATTTATGTGGTCTAGAGAGGTGGGGATAGAATCTGTGGATGTATACAGGAGAGTGGTTACTAAGGGAGTCTGGTAGGGATTCACGGTGGTGATAGAAGTTGGGGTATGGGGCCAGAATCCAGTCAAGTATAGAGCAGGTATTTGTAGGTTTATGGTGAAAGGTTGGAGAAGAGTATTAGTTGGGTGTAGCCATAAAGGTTAATGTTGGTGTCAGGGGAGTGAGAGATGAGGTTCTGCCAACTGATGTTAACATCACCTAGTATAATGGATTCACTGAATATATTTTCTAACATCCAGTGGAAAATCTGTACTAATAAAGGTATATTGTCTCCAGGGGTAGGTTGATGCTAGCAACTGTTAAGTTTATAATTAGCAATAATGAGTTCAGCTGGGTGGAAAGAGGGGGAGGGTTGGTTGGGAGGGTAATGTGAGGAGGTAGACTAAGTAATTAAGAGGCAAGAGAAAAACTATCAGCCTGTGCTTATGAAATATTGGCAGTACAGTGTGCTGGGAAACCTGTGGAGTGCGTGATACAAATTAAGATTCCAATGGGGCAGGTATGTGGCACATGCAGCTAGATACTAGCAGAGACACTATTGCAGAAAGGTGTGGGAAAGGAAGTTAGGAGGAGGGAAGCCACTGAAGCAACCTGGAGAGCATGCTCACTGCAATAGATTAAAGTATAACTTAAGTATTTGGCAAAAAATTACTCTGATTAGGACATACACTAAGAGAGTGTAGTTGCAGGACCTGCTGAAGTCTCAATAGCAAACAGCAAAAAGCAGTCAGGTAGATGTCTGAGGCTGAGGTCTCGGCAGGGGGTGGGCAGACTTGCGTTCCTGCTTGTTGATAAACTGTAGGGAGACAAATAACAAAATAAATAGTTGCAGTACAGAGTGGGTATGAGGTTAGGCTAAATGGTAACAGTGATAACATAAAGTAACAATGGTGTTACTGCCAAATGCAAGATACGTACAAAGATATCACACCTTAAAAAGTTTAATAAATAAAGCTTTCGGGTCTACACCAAACAAAGAGAAAGGTTATAAATTTATGGCTATACTTTTGTATATATTCTTTAGTTAATTATGTATGTAAATTTAGATGAGTATATCATATTGTTTCTATATAAAAATTATTTTTATTATATTTATTGCAATTATTGCATTTATACTGCAATTTTTATTGCATATTTTAGATATGAGTAAATTAATTATATATATGTGTGTATATTATTATATTACACTTAGATGTATAGAATCTGTTAGACCATTACTATGATAGTAAGTTTTTTATATTTTGTTTTTAATATTTATAACACATAGGTTATACCTATAGTGCTGTTTCTTTAAGTTTCTTTGTGTGTTTGATTAGGGATGGGCTGAAGCATGTGATTTGATGATGTCTCCTATTTAAATGTAATAGTATTGTTGTAGTGTTATACTGATGAAGGGTGTAGACCCGAAAGCTTTATTTATTAAACTTTTTAAGGTGTGATATCTTTGAACAGTGATAACATCACAGATACAGAAACTCTAGCCAGAAGAGAGAATTCTGGTGAGAGAGAAATGGTAAGGCATTAGAGGGTGACACAGAAGATGGTGATGCCGTAGAGAAGGAAATATGGAGGTAGAGGGGTGGGTGGCGATAGGGGAAGAGAGAGTTTCTGTAAAGAGGAGCAGTGAGCTGGAGCAGAGAAAGCTCAGGAGGTGAGAGCAGTGCAGTGGTGGGGAGGGGGAGAAATGAGAGAAGATAGCCAGGAGAGGGGAAGGAAACCAGACCTGAAGATCTGCTGAACAGTGTTCCCGATATTGGATTAATTAATGGCTTAAGCTGTGTAAGATTTTAAAAGAGATTTTGAGGATATGATGCACCATAATGAAAATGCTTGCTGTTAATATTTGATTACCTACAAAGATGATTTGCTTTTTTATGGTAGAAGTTACTAGTGTGGTTGGGGCTCATATACAGTTCCTGTATGAATAGCTGAAGGTATGTTTATTTAAGCTACTGAGAGAATTTGTATGCTAATTACCAAACCTCCTCTACAGTGTGAGTGCGAAAGCTGGGTATGAGCTAGGAAACAAGCACACAAGATTATAATGCCAAAAGCACCAGTAGACTTCCTCTCATCAGCAAAAATGTGGATGTGTTGTGGTGAAGTTTTCACCTTTATTTTAGCACCGTTTCTGAAACTGCTTGTATATGTCAAGTTGATACAGGGTGAGGCAGACATGAATTATCTTCAATTTATTGTGTACACTGCATGCTTTAATATGGGCAGTTTTTAAACATGGAGTACTATAAGAATAACATTATTCATTGAAACAATGTATATTCATTTATGTTGTAGCCCTGTTTTTTGATGAAAAGAAAGAAGGAACATATGGATTGAGGGACAGAGGGTGCACATTGTGTATTTTTTTAAATAAAGTTTTCTTAAAGTGAAATAATTAGTTTTACAAGAATAAAGCACATCTATTATTTTGCTTTGTGGGTATCTAATGAATTTTTTTTTGACTGGAATAAATTGCAATAAAGACAGATGGAGTGTATTAGGAGACTAACAGTGTAGGTAGAGACTTACGGATTTAATGGAAACAGGTCACATGTAGCATTGCATATCTGACTAATCCATCATTTTCTGGTTCTCTTTCTTTCCCAGTTGTCAGTCATGCAGAACGAACATAATAAAGAGATGAGAAGGACAGCAAGGTTTAGCATTAAATGTTAACCAGTGGAAAGTCTGGCCATATGTGTTGGAACACTGGGGCAGATGGGCAGATTAAATATTTGTGAAATGATGAGCTATAATTTGTAAAAAAAAAATGTTTTAATGTTCTGTAAGTGTAGGATGATGTTTGAGAACATTCTTATGAAGAACTTGGGAGCAGGCCCATAGCTGAGACTAAAACTATCGCAAGTATACAGCTCCGTCCTCGTTATCAAAACGTGATTACTGCTGCTGCTGACAAAGGAAAGATGACGTGAGGTACCCTCAGCTCAGGTTTAGTTACAATACTAAGGTACACGTGAGGGAGTACAGCTTCATGAATGGTGGGTGTGGAGAGCTTCTCCTCAAATAGAACTCTTGTATTATACAATGGCTGGCATTAATATTCAAAAATGAGCATGCTGATTGGTCAGCCCAACCAGTATGCCCACTGTAAATCTGAGAATATACCAATGGAAAAAGGACGGTCACCCAGACTTTTTTTCCATTAGTATAGTTGATAATTTATTTTAATTTCTTTCTTTTTTTTAATCAAATTAGAAAATGAACACCTGAAATGAATAAGGGAGATGGCGCAGAGAAAAATAAGAGGCTAATCAGGTACATTCTGCAAAACTAAATAAACGTATCTGATTATCCTTTTATTTGGTCTCTCCCGGCTCTCATGAACATTAAAAGTCTCCTGGTTTCTTTTTTCTTTTGAATAAATAAAAAAAAAAGCAACAGAGGTTTTCCTCTCTCCATTGCTTCCTTTGCACTGCACTGATGTACTGTGTAAGTATGGGAACACAGTCCCATATGCATGTGCAATACGTCAGAAAAAGCCCCAGGATACTGGAAAAACACGAAAGGGTACCATGGAGGCATTATACAAAGACATTATTTAAGAAAAGTTAAGCATTTTTTCGTAAATAATGGCATTGTATAATAGCAATAACCGAATCTGTGGTGTGGTATAGTGAAGATTTACCCACAGTTGGCTTTATTTAATCACTCAGGCTTCACCCTCATGATTAAACCACACCAACCGTAGGTCAGTCTTCAACATACCACACCGACGTCATCGGTTATTGCTATAATATTTACATCTCACTTACCTAAAGAGTTTAGATTTGCTTTTCTGTTTGTAAAATGGTGGGTACTGACAGAAATCAAACACTGGGAATAGTATGAAAGACTGTTTCTGAAGGAAGATAACAGGGAGACCAAAAACATTATTTGTAAATGAAACGTCCTGTCATATGATAGCTCTAGGTCAATTAGACATTATCTGGAATGAGTAAAAAAGAAATAAAATAAAGAATAAAGAATCATAGTTCTTCACTTATAAGACAGAGAGATATAATGGCAATTATTCTATGTTGGGTGTTCTCTTATACTCAGTTATACTGGTTGGTTTAGTGTCTGTGACATATTAATGAGTGAAACTAAATTGTATAAATCAACACAAAAATGTACTCAACAATATTGTAAAGTGCAAACATGCAATAAATAAAGGAGCTTTACTTTTCATTAAACAAGGACAGTGAGATGCTTGAAATCCTTCTGAATTACCGACCAGCTTGGCCTAGCAGACTTCAGTTTAAAACTTCATAAGAAGGATGACAGCCCAGGATATCTGCACCATCTATTACCCGAGACAATAATGATGGGACATAAACAGAAACCTACAGATTTGTTACTGGAATAGAACTCAAAGCTTTCTAATTTTCTGATATCAGTGACAAATTTATATGTTGCCCAGCCAATGAATCGTGTGTAGCACCAGCACTGTTTTTTGAAAGAAAGATAAGTCAGGTGTAGATAAAAATATCAGAACAGTTGTAATTGAAAACAAACATGTAGCAGTCACTGAAAAAATTGCAAGGAGCTTATACACTGGGATGCAGATCCCTTGCTGCAGAAATGACATGCAATATTTAGGCAGACACATTATTATACTGGACTTCCTGACTGTAATACTTGTGACACTGTTTCAGAAGGTGGCCTGGGTGCTACAGTGAGAGACACTGGGACACAAAGGATTATGCCGGTTTTCTTATTTTGGGGCAGAAATGGCAGATGCCAGTGAAATTTTCTTCTTTAGTAGATATCAGAGGCTGAGTGGGTTACAGACAGGATCTTCCAAGGAGGATCTGCAGATGCAGATGATTAAGATGGAATCACTAACAAAGACTGATATTGCATCAAGGAATATTACTGTTTCATACAACTGCATCTGCTTCTAAAAATGGAGTGGTGGACAGTGAATTTAATATAATGGGGAGACAGGGCAAACAGGAAAAGTGTAAAGAAAGAAATAATATTTGTTATAATATGAAAATCACTTCAGAGGTTCAGCATCATATTTACAAAAATATTTTATCAGGTATCAGAAATTGTTCATGTTAAATATACAGAATCCAAAGAAAGGCATTTAGGATGGATAATAAATACTTTGTTTTCAGCTTAGACAGCAAAGCATAGTATACTGCAAAGTTCCTTGAAATGGAAGATGAAACAGAATTAGTGGCATTTGTATTCTACTAAGAATGGAGAATAAGAAATGTAAAGCATACTTCTGAAGTGTCAGACATCATCAGCTACATCTCACACATTGCCTGCAAAGCAGACACTATATTACAAATGCGTGGGAATCGTAAGAATTGTTTAATATAATTTTTAAATTACCAGAGGGGGTGTGCAGCATATACACAGTATAAATAATGCTACGTTTGATTCCACTGGATTTTGTGGTTTCAGTTTTAAGACCTGAGCACTTCTGCCATATTACTTTAAACATTTTGCTGTAGAAAAACAGAGTGGCATGCTGTTCGTTCATTCTCCTTTCGGCTTTTCCCGGTTAGGGGTTGCCACAGCGGAACTCTGGTCCGCTAATGATTGGCAGTAGATTTTTATGGTGCCAAGGTGCCAGCCCGATGTCCAACCTTCAACGAAGGCACGCCCATTCACGCATGTAATGAGCAGAAAAAGTTAGCATGAAATAGTCACATATCTCATACATTTTGATTTTAAAGGAAAGTAAACTATATGAACATTAAGAATTTAGAATTGAAACTATGTAATACAAGCTGAAATTAACTTCTGAGACAAAAAACCCCAAACAAATCAGAATGATTATTGCATGGGGAACATTAGTTCATTAATGTGCCAGGAAATGTTAAAGGAAATATAGCAAATAAAAATGAAGGCTAAGAGCATATATGAGAAACCATTCCAAGACTAAAAATGGAACAGATACATTTTAATGACACCCTTCTGAGAAAGTTTTGAAGAAAAAATGAAAGAAGAGTAAAACACCATGGATTACATATCGTATGGAGTAGAACTAAATCTTAAATTTGTATATAGTTATGTCAAGTTTATCTGAGTGCTTCTTGTATATCAGATGCTGTAATTTGTATTGGCATCTACACATCTTCATAACCTAACCCCTTTAACTTCTCTTATTTATTATGTGTGACTAAGTCATGAAGGAATAGGGGCCACACTGGGCCAGTTTAACTGCCTGCTAAATAAATAAAATTGTGAATAATCATTTCATTCAAGAGGAGATGACAAAAGAGACCATGGGCAGTAATTTTATGTCTTTGGATGGACAATGTAGGACAGTAGGTGTTATATATTGCAGATTATACAATGACTTCTCATTGTATTAAAAAACGTACATGCTGATTGGTCAGTCCAACCAATGTGCCCATTGTAAATTGAATGTATACCAAAAGGAAAAATTCCTGCCGCTGAATTACCATTGAGCAGCCAGACTTTTCTAGTGTATATGGAGGGCAGACAAAATACTAGAAAGTTCACGTATGTTCTGCAAAACTAGAGAAACAGAAATGTCCCTGATTTCCCTTGTATTTCTGTGCAGTCTTGGCAGATTGTCGTATCTCGCAACTATCTGGATTTCTGGAAAATGTGCACATTTCTGCCTCATACTAATAAAAAAAAGCAATAGAGATTCTTTTTTCTCTGTTTTTTTTCTGTTGAGCAGCACTGATGTACTGTGCAACTGTTGGAACATAAGCCCTGTACACATGCATAGTACATCAGAAAATGCAAAAGAACAGGGAGACAACACAGAGGAACACTACAGCATCATTTTACAAAGACATTACTTAAGAAAGGAAAGCAATTTCTTTCCTAAATGATGTTAATGTATAACAGCAACATATAAGTCAGAAGTATATAAAAGGAACAACTGGAAAGCTAGAGCATGTGGAGAAAGTGCAAACAGTATTCATGTGACCAGAGCTGTGTAGAGGATAGTATACATTTCCTCCAAATGTCCTTAATATAGTAACAGAAATACATATATGCTTTTAAGAGTATTTTGTCAAGATTACGAGTCAGTAGTTCCTGAAGATTCAAAGGAGGTGGTGGCACTTATTTTATTTATTTATTTAAAATTTTACATTTGACTACCGGGTAGTGTCCAACTGGGCCAGGAGCCCATTTTCAGTGGACTATCGGGAGAACAGCTCCAAATATTACATTGCATAATGACTTACAGTGACATGATGAGAAAAAAAACACTCCCCGGGATTCATGAAGCTCGGCGCAAGGCCGGCGTAAGGCTTGCGCCGGCGGTGCATTGTAGTCGCAGTAGCCATATGCATATTCATGAGAGTGCACCGTAACCACAGGCATGTGCGTAGTGTACGTGAGCGAGCCCAAGTAGGATGCGTCAGTAGGCGTGTTTAAGCAGGCAGGCGAAGAGCAACCTAACGTGCTGTCTGCCATAGTCCGCCCAGAATAGAAATGGCTGCAGCCATGGCCCGTGCAGAATGAAATGTCCGCAGAGTATGCAACAAAGCACCCGTCCCAACTAAACAGAGAAGCAAATAAAACCCACGCAGTCCGAAATGTACCTGTCCAAGGAACAAAGGATACGCGTAATACCGTGTCCGTACAGCAATGTACTGTGAGTGTGCATAGTCAGAGAAGGTGTACAGCAGCATGTCAGCACGCCGCACCGACATAGGAGTAGCGACTAAGGTCACCAACCGTCCCACTTTGCGAGGGCAGTCCCTGTATTGGCATACGTGTTCCGAAATAAAGCATTAAAACGGAAGTGTGCTAAGAGTGTAGGTCATAATGATTTCCCGTATTTAATGTAATTGTAGCCTGAATCAGTTATTTCCGTAACTGAAATACCTAAATGTCCCAAGAAACAGAATAAGCTACCAAACTGCCACAACAATAAGCTCATACTTAGGCAAATAAGTGAAGTTCTATGCTATATAGTGACCGTGTGCACGTGTCGGGCTGTGAAGTCAGATGTGACTCCCTGCACATACAGGTGGTCAATGTAGAAGTCCCACAGAACCACGATAGCAATGTGTGTGTTGAATGAAAGGCGACCGACAAACCCTGTCCCCTGATCCCTGGTAGTCACCCCTGTGCTGTGTGGACAGCCACCTATACGCTGGACAGGGGTGACCTACTACCCCTCGACAGGTATGACTTTGCATTACGTACCAGTTAGCTGTGGGACATGTCCCTGACAGCAGATATGCATATCCGGGAGGCCCCTTCGAAGGATATCTGTGTCAGATGTCCGTCCCAGTATGGCATCTGTTCTGCAAGCATCTACAAACAATGTTACCCATAACACCCCTGTGTGTGCCTGTACCGTGGAAATGTAGATGTATGACAGGGGTGCACCGGAATGGCACCATGGGACACCACTTGTGACAGGCAGTTGGTCTGACATGCAGCCAGCAACTATGACCATGTGGGTTGTGTCACATAGACAGTTTACAACACATTCTGTGATGTACATGTTCACATCCCAGCCAATGGTTTCATTAACGTTACCTGAGGGGGGTAATGTTATGAAGCCCTTTGCCAGGACGAGGTAGGCTGTATGGACTGCAACACCCCAGCAATGGGCTGGGTGACCGTCCGAAAATGTCAACCATGTCTTAAAGGCATGAACCGCCCTGAACAAGACAAACCGTGTGGGATGCGGTATGTATGTCCCCTATGCAGTCATGTACGAACAGTATGATCCCACCCCATGTCTATGCAGATAGGTCTCCTCAGGGTACTGGGACAGTAATAACCAGCCTCAGTGGAGGCATTGGCCCTGTGATGTGGGAATACAGTTGTCATGCGACACAACCTGGGCACCCTACCTGAGGTGAGGCTATAAAGAAATAGCTGTCCTGACTGTGGGTCCTAATCCCAAATGAGATAGTGGAGTACACAGCGGGCTCACCATCTGGTCTCATGGATGCTATTCACACTACCCTGGAGAGAGCATGTCCCACCTGTGTGTCACAGAACATTTGGTGACCACAAACCGCTGGTACAGACATCTCCACATGTGTGGTGGAGGGTGTGGAGATGTCCTCACTGGACCTGTCAGCCTGTATGTCGGCAATGTGTGTATGTTGAGTAAACCCCACCTCTATGTGAACCCAGTCAGAGCATATGTGGTAGTGACCTCACAGGTGTCGAGCATAGCAACTGAAGGTGGTATGATTGTCAGCCAGGTCCATGTAGGTATATCTGTGGAATGTGCCCTGGACAATCCCATGACATCGCGGTAACTCTACACATATGATGACCAAGGGTGTCACACCTCACAAGGTGTCTGCTCCACCCTGTAGTAGCCACCTCCTCGTGTTGTACATCATGTGTATGGCTGGGGTACACCACACTGGACGCTTGGCATTGGTACAATGAATCACAGTTGGGTAAGTGAATGCCTGGTACATGCAGTCCTGTAGGTACTGGTAGATGGCAAATGTGATTGATGCAGTGGCTGCAGTACTGTCGACCACTGGCTCAGGGTCCTTAAAGGAGACCACAGTAGTGTGCAGAATTGTGTAGTCTGCCTCTGAGCAAGCAATGTGTATGTTCACTGGCAACACACACAGCAACGGATGCCAAAGGCAGATGCCAATGTCCAAATAACATAGATCAACGTCAGCATGGCAATATGTCTTATCATACATGTATTGACACGTGTCTGCTAATTACAATTGCAAATGGCCGGTAAGACCGGCCTAAAGTTCACATGATATACACAGCCTGGAGGTGTTGTTCCGATAATGAAGTGGCAGTACTTTCCAACCGTGACCTCTGTGTATGAAAGTGTTTGTTAACCTGCAACAGTGGATGTACACAATTGGGTTCTGGCATCCGAAAACATAGTTCCTGTAGCACTACACAGTATGGGTAGTCAAGCAGACATCTGCAATTGTTGAACACACAGCATCAGTGAAACCCACTGTTCACAAGGACACAGTCCGACAAGCTGTACACATTACATATGCACAGTGGTGTCCATGACTGGACTCAAAAATTACAAAACGACAAGTATGGCGCCATCAATGATCGCTTCACGAACTCATTGTCATCACGGTATACATATGCACATGGCGTGTTTAAAGTTGATGATAGCTGTCCATGAAATGCAGCACACATGCACAGAAATACCCAGGGACCGGGTCCATAGAAGGGCGCCCACATCACAGTCCCGCACACCTGAAGGATGTGTAATGCGTTTTTCCCCGGG